>NW_021320182.1:1124568-1157923 GCF_001605985.2 Dendrobium catenatum
TTCGGGACGATAGGCTCAAATCAGAAAGAATCAGCTACGAGATCTATTTAGGCATCTTTTATTTTTGGACATCATCTCAAAGATGTAATGCAATTATACCTAAATTAATCTGGTAATTAAGAAAAGCAATTAAGGTTTAATTGATTAATCATATTGGCCTGGATGATCGTAGTTCTTTCTAGAGAATCAGTTCACAAACCTTAGTTCTTTCTAGATGATAAAAAATCTTCCTGCCTACATTCAGGATGATGCTCTGGATGATATGAACTAAATTGAACTAATCGTCCGGGATGATCTTTAGATCGGCCTGGAAAATCAAGTTATCTTTTCATCGTCCAAACATCCATTCAAGGCGATGTTCTGGATGATATTTATCATTTTTTACTATTCATCCTAGACGATCTATTTATTTTTCCATCGTATAGACATCCATCTAGGGCAATGGTTTAGATGATATTCATCGAGTTGAACTAATCGTATAGGATAATATATAATTATCTTGAATGATATTTAACGATTGGTTGCTAATTAGGTCTAATTTAGGGCCCTTGTTTAAAAGATCTATTATTTTCTCAAGAAAATATCTTTTGCTGATGTCCTAACCTGAGAGAGCTAATAGAAGAGGGAGAGCAAGGGAGAGAGAGAGAGGAGATGTTATGAGGGGGAGTTTATGAGGGATTTCACAAAGGTTGCTCCAAGAAAGGATCTGAGTCATCTTCTTCGGTCATCATCCCTGGGTCCTTGGAGCTTTGAGAGGGGTCTTCTTCTATAATAGATCAAGGTTCTATGACTGCTTCTAGAGTAAGCAAAAGGAGTTGAGTTCTCTGCCTGCTTCTAGAAAAAGTAAAAGGAGTTGTATTCTCTGCCTCACTGGGGTCGATGGAAAGGAGTTTTTGTATGAGCTTCTCCGCCTTACTATAAAAAGGAGAGACACTGTTTAGTGCAATAATTGAAGGAGAGGCTTCGAGAATTGGATATAGGTCAATTTGACCTAACCAATATAAAATCTGGTGTGTTCTTTCTTGTTGTACTTATGCATTTAATTTCCACACTTTAATTTCTGTGGTGATTATTTGGTTGTGTTTCAGATTTTTTTTGGAGAATTTTTTAAATACCAATTCACCCCCTCTTGGTTAGCCTTGGGACTAGTTCATAAGGGCTTAACATCCTTGACAAACTTTCAAGTGGTATTAGAGCGAGATTCATAAAATTGAGTTTTTGAAAAACTTTGAATTTCAATCAATGGCTAACTTTTCTAATCATAATACTGCGTAGGGTATTTTATTACCCGACCACCTTTGTTTGACAATATTCCTTTTGATTTTTGAAAAACTCACTTGTCTATATTTTTATAATTGATTGAATATCATATATAGATGCTTATTAAGGATGGTTATTCACCTCCGTCTCGTAAAATTAATGGCATTAATATTGTACTTTCTTTTACTGAATGGACTTTTGAGGATAGGGATTTAGCTTAAATGAATGCAAATTACTTAAACTATTTTTTTGTGATTTGAAATTAGAGGATTATATGTGTGTATCAACTTGTGTTACTAGTAAAATAATTTGGGATAGACTATGTATTGCTTACTAAGGAACCAACTAAGTTATTGCATGACTATGAACTTTTTCATATGAAACCTACTGAATCGATTTCTGACATGTATACTAGGTTCACTCAAGTTGTCACCTTATTGCATGCCGTAGGAAGAGAGCTAACTAACTATAAAAGAGTGAATAAAATTTTAAGATGCTTGCCTTCTTTAATTGATGCTAAGGTCACTGCAATTACTGAATCCCAGGATTTGAATACTTATTATGTTGATAACTTATTTGGATAACTCATTACTTATGAGCAAGGAGTGAACCAAAGACACTTTATGCAGGTAAGCAAATGAAAGAGAAAATTGTGGCGCTGAAGGCAACAATATGGACACTGAAACTTCCAGGTCTAAAAGCAATGATGTTGCATTAATCACTAGGCAATTCAAAAGCTTTCTAAAAAAAAAATCATAAGCACCATCAGAAATAGAACAAAGGTAAGGGTAGAAAAAATTATAAAAGTTATTCTAATGTTATTTGTTTTGAATGTAGGAAGCCTGGACATATCACAGCTGATTGTCCTAAACTTAAGGATCACCCAAGCAAGGAGAAGGGTGAGGAGAAACCCAAGTCTATAAGGACAATGATAAGAAGCGGTTCTAAAAGGCATTCTGGGTGGATTTTGCATTAGACTTCCCAGAGATAGCAGAGACTCACGGCTCTTAATTGCATAATCTGCTTAATAAATTCTAATTTGCATGTTTTATACTCTATTACTTGTTGTTATTTTCTAGTTTTTCTTTTTAATTTAGAAGGTTGATTTTTATTCTCTGTTGTTTTATAGTTTTTTTCAGTTCTGATGTTCTCTTTTTATTTTTCCTTTTGGTTATAGTTGAAATGATATTTTATTTTTGTTTTTAAAAATATGTAGTCAAAGTTTTACATTTCTAAATCATTTAAAAGGAGAAAAACCATTGATTGTTTTCCTTCCTCTAACCTCCTTTAGTGGTGTAATTTTATTTTTTAAATAAAAATCTATCTCAAATTAGCAACTAGACTTTGCGATTGTTATTTTTTCTATCTTGCTATAGTATTCTATCTTATATATATAATGTTTAAAGAATTTATATTACTTTCAAAATTTTTGTAATCTTGTCGTTGTATCTATCATATGAATTTGATTCTATTTTGTGGCTTATTCTTCCATATATTAGAGAGTGAGTTTTACTTCTCTAATATCTAAAAGATATGCTCATAACTGAGAGTATTTAAGAGTTTTTAAAAAGGATCTAGCTTGCAAAAATGACAATGGCATAAAATGAGCTCCAAAAAAAAGAAAAACTAAAAAGATGCTTAATCACGTCAAAAAAAATTGAAAGATACACAAAGTGTATGAAAAATCAAAAGATGTACAAAGTGCACCAATCAATTAACGAGATGCATAAAATGAGCACACAATAGGTAAGCTTCATTCTCTTTCAAACCATTAAATCTTAGAAAAATTCCTGTGTCACTTGATATTTTCAAAGGCTTAATTTCGAATTTCGTGATTATGATAAATTACTTTGGTATTATTCTATAAATTTTTTTTTCTAAAACCAAATTTTGAATTGATTTCTTTTTCTTATCCAATTGGTTTTTCCGAGTTAGGTCTTTTATTTTCAAAAGATGATTTACCCTGAGAGAAGTCTGAGCTAGGGTTAATAGGATTGACTATTCTATAATTTTTTGGATTTCAACGATGTTAACTCATTGTTCTTACAACTTTAAAATTCAATTCCATGGAGAATTTATCATTTTTGTGCTTTAATTTTAAAAAAAAAACTTAGCTTTCGTCCATCTTTTTAAACTTCTTTTCTGCTTCTAGTTTATCCTCCTCCTTTTTTTGAAGTCAAAAGGGGGAGTAGTGTTTGAGTTGTTTCATCGTACTATTTTCACTTCTATTCATATTTTATTTAGTTTTGATTATTTGATTTTTTGCCATCATAAAAAAATGGGGAGATTGTTTCGAATCTGATTTCAAAGAATATAATTTTGATGATGGAAAATATTTCTATTTTTTTATAACTACCTTGCCTACTAATGGTTCAGGTCTAAAAGTTCAAATTGCAATTTGAATTAGTTCAAGATTGGGTAGATTAGGACTGAGTCAGTTTGTAATGTACAACAAGTGTCTTTTACCTTTTCTTGAGTTCTTTGTAATATTGTGGGTCCTGATGCTAAGTAGCCTTGCATACACACACTTGGGGGAAAATTTTCTATCTTTTTTATTAGTGTTTTCTATTTTGATCACATCATCTGGGATGATCCAAAAATAATATGGATGATCAGTTAAAAATAGAAATCCTAATTAGGGCATCCTGATTAAGGCAGTCATAATTAAGCGCATCGTCCTGGATGATATTAGCATTGACCGGGATGATAGACTCAAATTAGAAAGAATCGGCCGACAGATTTATTTAGCCATCTTTTTATTATGGACATTGTCCAGGACATCGTCCTCGATGATGCAGTATAATTAAACCTAAATTAATCTAGTAATTAAGAAAAGAAATTAAGGTTTGATTGCTCGATCATATTTCCTTGGATGATTAAAGGATTGTCCGAGACGATCATTTCACAAACCTTAGTTTTTTCTGAAGATAAAAAAATTGACTAACTCTATCCATGGCGATGCTCTAAATGATAGGAATTGAATTAAACTAATCATCCGGGATGATCTTTAGATTGGCTTGGACGATCAAGTTATCTTTTCATCGTTCAGACATCTTTCAAGGTGATGTTATGGATGACATTTGTCATTTTGTACTAATGGACTTGTCTGATCGTGAGATTATCTTGGATGATCTAATTATTTTTCCATCATCCAAACATCCATCCAGAGCATTGGTGTGGACGATATTCGTCGAGTTAAACTAATCGTATAGGATAATATACTATCGTCTGAGATGAAATTTATAATTAGTTGCTAATTAGGGCTAATTTGGAGTCCTTATTTAGAAGATCTCTTATGTTCATAATAAAACATCTTTTTTCTACTATCTTGACATGAGAGAGCCAAGAGGAGATGGAGAGAGAGAATCTTATGAGGGGGAGTTTGTGAGAGATTTTACAAAGGTTGCTCTAATCAAGGATCCGAGTCATCTTCTCCAGTCTTCTTCCCTGTGCCCTCAGAGGTTTGAGAGAGGTCTTCTTCAACAACTTATCAAGGTTTTCTACCTGCTTTTGGAGGAAGCAAAAGAAGTTGGGCTCTCTGATTGCTTCTGGAGGAAGCAAAAAGTGTTGGAGTTGGGTACTCAGCCTCACCGGGTTTGGTGGAAAAGACTTTTTGTACGGGCTTCTCTGACTTGCTGTAAGGGCAAAAGGAGAGACACTGAGTTTAGTGAAATACTCAGAGGAGAGGTTCAAAGGAGTGGATGTAGGTTAAGTTGACCGAATCGTATAAAATTTGTTGTGTTTTTTATTATTGTACTTCCACATTTAATTTCCACACTTTAATTTCTATGGTGATTGTTTGATTGTGTTTGTGATTTTGTTTGGAGAAATTTTTAAATACCAATTCACCCCCCTCCCCTCTTGGCTAGCATTGGGACTAGTTCATAAGAGCCTAAGAACCCAGACGAACTTTCAAAAAATTAGTTCTTAACATAAGATAACCTAATTTGATCCAATCTTAAGAGGCCGTTAACCAGAAACGGCAGATTAGAAATTGATAGCTCAGTCATAATATTAAACTCACCACCCTTACTACCAATAGATTAAGCACAAGCATTTCCCCCCTCCAAAATCACAAAAAAAAAGGGAATAGTTTAGAGTATACAAAAGTTCTCTAATGTTTTTCTGAACATAAAATAAAGCAGAAGAACAAATAGTATCCTTCTTATCAATAAGAAAATGATAATAAAAGTGAGAACCCACATCTACCACCACATTCATGAGGTAAATATTAGCACAAAGACTTAAACCATAAAGAATAGCATAGGTAATAGCAAGATTTTCATTACCATTAGGACCCGGCCCAACAAATCCCAACTTATAGTTGCCATCATGATCTCTGATCACACCACCATAGCTAATCATAGAACCCATTCTAGCACTAGCCATATTCAATTTAAGGAAATTAGGTTGATGCTTCAACCAAGTATTAGACTTCAGGGCCTTATGAAAATTTCCCACCTCTAAGTTAATGCACGAAGCAGCAGGAGTAATGGAAAAGTTCTTAAAATTCTTGAAAGAAAATAAGCTAGCAGAGAAAAGGGCCACCACTTTATCCTTAATATTATGAATAATTCTCTGGTGGGTCATACCCATACCATTGAAGCGAGAGTTATTACTCTCTAACCAAAGGAAACAAAGAATGAGAGAGGAAATCACATTTCTAACAAGGCCATTAGAATTTATAATCCCACAATAAAAAATGTTTTATATAACCCCTCACAGTAAAATAGTTTAACTGAAAATTTTCCTCAAGATAACTCCAAACTTTAACAACTTAGGGGCTCGAAACAAAAAAAAAAAAAAAAGGGGCTCGAAATAAAAACATGATGCATATTATCAGCATGGTAACAACATTGAAATTTAGAAGGAAAGATAAAACTTCTTTTCCTCAAATTCTCATCAGTAGGAATAATTTTATGTAAAATTATCCAAACAACAATAGAAACCATGGAAGGAATACTTTTATGCCAAATCATATGAAAAACCTTGGAAGTCTCTTGCTTAGCTCTAAAGGAATGCCAAGCTTCTTTAACTCTAAAACCATCATTAGTAAATCCACAAAGCAACACATCCATTGAATTAATGTTAAGAGGGTTCTCTAAAACAAGCTAAATAATAAACTTAGGAAGAATACTAGAGAGTTTCTCCAAATCCCAACCATTATTCAGAAAGAAGTAATTAACCTTGACATAATCAATGGAGAAGGAATTCATTAAAAGGTCAATCAACTAACCATTCAGCCAACGATGTTGCCAAAAGAAAATATTATTATTACCTAGACCCCACAAAATAGAAGGCTCGACATTCCATTTAACAGAGCAAAGATGCTGCCAAACTTTAGAGTGGCCCTTACAAAAACCACATATGGAGGGGCGTCTCCCCCCACAATACTTAGAAACCATAAAGTTAGCCTAAAGACTCACAATGGCCCTAAGATTATTCCAAAGCATAAACAAAAAAGCATAAACCAAATTGAACATCGACTTACAACCTAAAGCCTCTTCCTGCAACATCCCACAACATTTATCCCAACCATACCAAAGAATTTTTTAATTATGCCCAATACCTTTCCAAATAAATTTATTAAAAATTCTATCAATCCTATTGCAAATAATTCCATAAGGGAAAAGGGTTTGAAAACTACAAACCAAAATAGAAGAAAGAACCCTTTTAATAAGAATTAGGTGACCACCAACACTTAAGAAATTGGAATTGCAGAAAGAAAGTCTATTCTGCACTATAGAAATTAAATCATCAAAGAGGAAGGACTTCTTTCTTCCCTTATAAAGAGGAACACCAAGATACTTTAAAGGCAAAAAACCTTGAGTAAAGCCAATAAGAGTCTTGATAGCCACAACACGATCAATAGGAACATTCTTAGCAGCAATAAAACAACACTTATGCTTGTTCAAAGACAAACCACTAAATAAATCAAATTGGTTAAAGAAACACATAATTCTATTAATCCTATTAATCGAGGCATTCATAAAAACAATAAAATCATCCATAGAATATAAATGGGAAATTAAAATGCCTCCAGAAGTTCTAAAGTAGAGATAAGGACCCTTATTAAAAGATCGGTAAGACCTCTATAGAGGTACTCAGCATCAATAATAAAGAGAGCAGGGGAAATAGGATCCCCTTGTCTAAGCCTGTATGAAGCCTTAAAAAAACCATAACTCTTACCATTCACAGTAATGGAAACATAAGGGCTTTTAATGCAAGTCTTGATGAGATTTATAAAATTAAGATTAAAACCAAACAAATTCAAGATGTTGTAAACAAAAGTCCAATTAATATTATGATAAGCTTTAGTAATATCCAGTTTCAGAATCATATTACCACCTCTCACCTTGACATCCAAATACTAACAAAATTCTTGAGCCAATAAGATATTGTCAGCAATAACATGCCCTTTTAGAAAGCCCATTTGGAAAGGAGAAATGAACTTAGGCAATAAAATAATAAGGCTATTTAACAAAATTTTAGAAAGCAACTTATGCAAGATAGTACATAGACTAATAGGTCTAAAGTCATGCCACGAATTCACAAAATTGTTCTTGGGAATAAGCACAATGGAGGTAGAAGAAAAAAACTTTTGAATAGGATTACCATTATAGAAATCAGAAACAGCAGAGAAATATCATTACAGATAATAGGACACCTTCTGGAAAAAACTTAGTCGTGATACCATTAGGACCAACAACAGAGTCAGCATTCATACCAAAAATAGTGTTCAGAACCTCCTCAAGAGTAGGAGATTTAGCAGGCCATAGTTATCCTCAAGAGAAACAAGACTAGGGATAATGGATGGATTATCAATAGTAGAAGGGACAAAGGTTCTATTGAGATTATTCTGAAAAAAATGAATAGCCAAATTAGCAATTCAATAGTATCCTCAGTAATAGAGCCATCCTCATAATTAACTTTATGAATGTAATTAATAGCATATTTCTTATTAACAAAAGCATGAAAATATTTAGTATTATTATCACCTTCAACAAAATGTTTAACAGACACTTTTTGCTTCTAAAAAATTTCTTCATGAGCTTGAAGTTTATAAAGCGCTTCCTTGGCTTCTTTCAGAGAAGAGAAGTTATGAAATGAAGGATTCAATTGATAACGGTCCTTTAAAGGGTCACCTTCTCTTCCATAATTAAAATGTTAGAAAAAAGATCTTTAAAGAGATTATGATTCCACCAGGACAACACTTTTCTAAGCCTTTTCAACTTAAGACAAAATCTATTCATACCAGAAATAGAATGATCGGGGAAAAGAGGGGCGTTCCAATTTTGCCTATATCATCAAGAAAAGAATTACCTGTAGGCACCATCTCAGTTCTTTGTGACAACACTAGTGCCATCTGTATTTCTAAGAATCTTATCTAACATTCAAGGACTAAGTACATTGACATAAGGCATCACTTTATGAGAGACCATGTGACTAAGTGAGATATTGAGTTACACCATGTGGCGACTGAGAATTAACTGGCTGATATATTTACTAAACCACTAGCCTTTGACACTTTCAGCACTTTAAGAATCATATTGGGTGTGATTGACATTAATGCATGAACTTGATATCTACTATTTCTTTTTCTATTATATGATGATTACTTTTCTTTATCTTTTGTTAGATATTTCCTATGTTGTTTATTTTTTTAATGTTCTCTTTGTTTTTTTTTTTGTACTTTACTTTTTCGTATGTCTTAATTTTTTTTAATCATCGCTGAATTGATATCGTATGCTTTGTTTTTGTCTTTTTCAAAATTTGTAGTCAATGTTTTACATCTTTTAATCTACTAAAGGGTAAAAACACCGTTGATTGTGTCTCTTTCTCTAACCTGTTTTGGTGGTAAAATTTTCTTTTCTAAACAAAAAGTCTATCTCAAATTAACAACTTGATTTCGCAATTGAGATTTTTTCTACCTTGCTACAGTAATCTATCTTATATTATAATAATCAAAGTCTTTTTGTTACTTCAAGATTTTTTGTTATCCTGTCAATGCATCTCCTATATGATTTTTTATTCTGTTTTGTGATTTGTTCTTCCCTATATTAGAGAGTGAGTTTTTTCTTCTCTAATATCTGCAAGATATACTCACAACTAAGAATATTTAAGAGTTTTTGGAAAAGAATCTAGCTTGCAAAAAATAATGAAAAAAAAGTGGCCAATGATGCCAAAAGAAAAAGATGCGCAATGATACCAATTTTAATACACACACAGACACACACACACACACACAAAGTGCACAAAAATCAAAAGATACACAAAGTGCGCCATTCAATGGACAAGAGGCATAAATTTGAGCCCATCAAAAAGCAAGCTTCCTTCTTTTCTTCCAACTATTAAAGCTTAGAAGATTTCATGTATCACTTGAGATTTTCAAGGTCTTCATTTCAAATTTCATGATTGTAACAAACTACTTTGATATACTATTCTATAAGATATTTTTTTTGAAACTAGGTCTTGATCGGATCTCTTTTTCTTATCTAGTTGATTTTTTTCTGAGTTATGCCTTTTCATTTCAAAAGATGATTTTACCCTAAAAGAAGTTCGAGCTTAGGGTTAACATGATCGGACATTTTACTTTTTTTTGGAATTTTGATGTTGTTAACTCATTAACTTACAAATTTTTAAAAAAATCAATCACATGGAAGACTATATCATGTCCATGCCTTGATTTAAAAAAAGAAAACTTTCTTTCTTTGATAGTTTTTTTTTCTGTAGCTTATTTTAGTTTTTGTTCTATTTTTTTGTTTTTGTTTTGTTTTTTTTTTCCTACTCCTTTTTGTGATGTCAAAAGGGGGAGTAGTCTGATGTATCTTGTAATCTAATTCTGGAACTTAGTGAAGTATTTTTTCATCACATTATTTTTATTAAACTGCCATAACTATTTGAAATTTTTTGGGTGTGTTTGCCATCATCAAAAAGGGGGAGATTATTATCAATATGAGATTATGGATTAGACTTTTGATGATAGCAAATATTCATATTTTTCTACAACTGCCTCGCCTACTAACTTTTCATGTCTACAAGATCAAACATAACTCAAGACCAGCTCAACATTGGCTAGATTTAGGTTGAGTTAGTTTGTAATATTTTTTTTCATGAGCCAATTATAAAAGTGGTTTCTAATGCTAAGTAACCTTACACATATACACTTGAGGGATATTTTAAGTTTTTTTATTTTGAGTACATCGGCCTGGATGATTTTCATATCGGCCAGGATGATCTGACTAAAAATAGAAACCCTAATTAGGGCATCCTAGTTAAAAATCATCTTCGATGATCCTTATATCGGCTAGGCCGATACGCTCAAATAAAAAAAAAAATCAACCGCCATGATCAATTTAGGTTTTCTTTATTTTGGTACATCAGCAAGGACGATCGCAATATCGGCCTGGACGATGCAGCATAATTATGTCTAAATTAATCTGGTAATTATGGAAAGAAATTAAGGCTGATTGATACAATCACGTAAGCTGAGCCGATCGCAGGATCGGCCGGGATGATGTCCTGGATAATTGACATCGGCCAACATCTATTTCGAGCGATGTTCGGGATGATTATACTCAAATTTAAACTAATCGGCTAGGATGATATTGTATTGGCTTGGACGATGTAACCAATTTTCTTCTGATCGTCCCAAATCATCCCAGCTGATTGAGCTTACTTTGTACTGATCGGCCAGGACGATATTCCTATCGTCCTTGATGATAATGTCGGTTCTTGAAATTCTATTTAAAGGATCAAAATTTTCTCATGCAAAGTGACATTTAGCTGTTGTCTTTACCTGAGAGAGCCAAGAGGAGAGGGAGAGAGAGGGAGGAACCTGTGAGGGCTAGTTTATGAGAGGGATTCACAAAGGTTGCTCCAAGCAAGGTTCCAAGGCATCTTCTCCAATCTTTGTCCTTCATCCTTGGGGGTTCAAGGGAGGTAAGCTTCAGAAATTAGTCAAGGTTCTCTGCCTGCTTCAGGAGGAAGCAAAAGAAGTCGAGGTTCTCTGCCTGCTTCAGGAGGAAGCAAAAGGAGTCGAGATTTTCTGCCTGCTTCAGGAGGAAGCAAAAGCAGTTGAGGTTCTCTGCCTATTTTAGGAGGAAGAAAAAGGAGTTGGGTTCTCTGCCTACTTTAGGAGGAAGCAAAAGGAGTTGGTTTCTTTGTCTGCTTCAGGAGGAAGCAAAAGGAGTTGGGTTCTTTGCCTTGCCAAGTTTGGTGGAAAGGAGTTTTTGTGAGGGCTTCTCCGCCTTGCAGTGGGAGAAAAAAGAGAGTCACTTTTGTAGTTCAATACTTAGAGGGATCCTCTAGTGAGTGCACGTAGGTCAAGTTGATCGAACCACTATAAATCTGGTGTGATCTTTCTTTGTTTTGATTTCCACATTTATTTTTGCGCACTGTGATTTCTGTGGTGATTTTGATTTAAGTTTGTTCTTTGATTATAAGAAAGATTTTTTAAAATACCAATTCACCTCCCCTCTTGGTTAGCCTTGGGTCAGTTCTTAAGGGCTTAACATCCCTAACAAACTTTCACTTGTCTTGAGGGAAGTTCTGGGAAGAAGAAGATCTCTTTGGTGTCAAAGGACCCAGCTACTCTACCGCATTATGGAAGGTGGAAGTGATTTTCTAAGGGCTTCTCTGTCTAGCTGTGGGGGCTAAAGGAGAGATACTGAGTTTAGTGCAATACTCGGAGGGTTCCTCCGAGGAGTGGACGTAGGTCAAGGTTTGATCGAATCACTATAAATCTGGTGTGTTCTTTCCTTTATTATTTTTGTATTTAATTTTGACACTTTAATTTCTGTGGTGAATCTTAGTTTGCTTTAATCTATGTATTTTGATTGTGAAAGATTTTTTAAAATACTGATTCCCCCCTTTTGGTTAGCCTTGGGACTAGTTTATAAGGGCTTAACATCCCTATCGAACTTTCAAGTGGTATTAAACCTGGATTCATAAAAATGAGTTTTTGAATACTTTTAAATTTTTTATCCATGGTTAATTTTTGTAATTATAATATTGCTTAAGATTATTCAATCACCTGACCACCTTTATTTTAAAATATTACTTTTAATTTTTTGAAATTTTGCATGTCTACTTTCTTGTAATCAATTGATTTTCGAATGTGGCAAATAATATTAACTGATTATTCTATACCATCTCATATTTTAGATGAAATTAAAACTGATATTCCTTTTAATCAATGGAGTGAGGAAGAACAAATCAATGCTTAATAGAATGCAAAATTGTTAAACTATCTATTTTGTGCTTTAAATTCTAAAGACTTTAATATTTCCATATGCACTACTGGTAAGTAAATTTGGGACTAATTACACACCATTTACGAAGGAACAAGTGAAATTAAGCAATCTAAGTTGAATATTTTAATGCATGATTTTGAACTATTTTGCATGAAATCTTATGAGATGATCTTAGACTTATAAACTAGTTTTATTCAAATTATGACATCATTGCATGCTTTAGGTAAAGAGTTTTGAAACATTAAAAAAGTTAATAAAATTCTACGTTGTCTATTTGATAAGTTTGATGGTAAAGTTGCTGCTATTTGTGAATCAAACAATTTGAATGAATATTCTATTGATAATTTGATTGGCTCGCTCATTGCCTACGAGCAAAGTTTGGGCCAAAGACTTTTGGATGCAGGAGAGATGATAGTGCTAAATGCTGAAAACATGGAGAAAAGTGGCTCAGTTGGTGACGAAAGCGATGACTAGTCAAGTAAAATAAAAAACTCATCAAAGCATAAGCATCAACAAAAGTGGAATAAAATAAAATATTAAGAATGTTGAGATTTCTTCTGATGTTATTTGCTTTGGGTGTAGGAAGCCTAGACATATGAAAAATCAATGCCCAAATTTGAGAACTCTTCCTACAAAAGAAAAGAGTAAAGATAAGCAAATTATAAAAATGGCAAATAATGTAAAGAAAAAAACTCTTGGGTAGACCTAGCTTCTGAATCATCAGACGAGGAGCAAGATGATGTGTAAATCATTATTCGTGTGCTTTATTTTTTTTATGTTTTGTTCATTTTTGTGCAATTTCTATTTTTTTATTTATTCTTTTTCACTCTTCTTTTTTCTTTCTTTTCTTTTTCGTTAAAATTTTTAATTTTATTTTTACTTATTCTTTTTATGTAGTGTTTTCTATATTTTATAAAAAAAACTAAAAAATTTAAAAAATGAAAAATCTACCTCATGCTTTCTTGAATTCTTATATAAGTTGTGGTTAACTTCTCTAAAAATAGTCAAAGGAAGGAAACTCATGATTTTGACTCTCAATCTCTATTTCTTAAAAAAAATTTATTCTATAAAATCTTCATCATTTTTTAAATTAGATTTTAAAACTGATCTTTTTTTCATCTCCCTACATTTTATCTATCGTATAAGAATCTTTTGCAAGTTGTTGAATCCACCTCATTATTTTGTTAATCAAGTAGTTCATTTTGTCAATAGTATGGGTTTTCTTTTGTTTTTAAAATTTCATAAAAGCAGAATATTTTCTTTATAAAAATGGCCAATCATGTCAAATAAAAAAAAGTAGCCAATGACATCAAATCAAAAGATGCGCAATGACACCAAATTGAAAAAGGATCACAAATTGTATCAAAAAGTAAAAGATGCGCAAAGTGCGTCAAAAAACTAACAAGAGGCATAAAATAAGCCCACAATGAATAAGCTTACTTCTTCTGCTTTATTAAAGCTTAAAGAAACCCCATAATAATTTTAGTACTTGAGCTTAAAAATCATGATTCTTGATTCATCAATTTTTACATTAATCTTCTATTAGATATATTTTATGAAATGAGTTTTGAAAAATTAGTGATTCTTTTTCTAATTTACTCCTTGATTTAGATATTGGATTAAATTTTGTTTTTTAGTTTGTAAAAGAACTAGGGCTTGGATTTACAATTTCTGATGTTCTTACCTTTTTTGGATTATGCGTTGTCAATCCATTTCTTACTAAATTTTTTAATAAAATCAAGAGGAAACTTTTTCATTTTCTTAAAGACTTTTTCATGTCCCTTCTCTTTTTAATAATGTCAAAGGGGGGAACATTTTGTTGTATTTGTATCTTTTTTTTTATTTTTTTTCCAAAAATAAAAAACAATAAAAAAATTGATTTTCCCTATTTTTTTAAAGTTTTATTTTAGTGAGGGGGAGATTAGGAGAAAATATTTTCATTTTTCATAAATTCAACTAGTAATGTTTGTCATCATCAAAAAGGAGGAGACTGTTGTGAATCCATTTTCATGGATTAGAATTTTAACAATAGTAAACATTCATGATTTTCTATGACTGTCTTACCTACTAACTTTTTAGGTCTACACGATCCAGTTAAGCTTAATATTGGGTTGATTAAGTCTGAGTCAGTTTGTATTTTTTCCCTTTCTTGATTATATTACAAACAATGTGATTCCTGATGCTAAGTAACCTTGCATACACACACCTTGGGATAATTTCTCACAGTTTCCTAGAGATTACTATTTTTGGTAACATCATCCGGGATGATATTTATATTTGCCTGGATGACCGATTTAAAAAAAAAACCCTTATTAGGGAATCTTTATTAAGGTTGTCGTCATTAAGCACATCATCCTGGATGATTTTGTATCGGCTAGGATGATAGGCAAATCAGAAAGAATCAACCGCTAGATCTATTTTGGTATTACTTATTTTTGGACATCGTCCTGGGCATCGTCCCGGGCATCAGCCTGGTAGATCTAGCATAATTTTTCCTAAATTAATCTGATATTTAAGAAAAGTAATTAAGATTTAATTACATAATCACATCATCCTAGACGATTGCAGAATCAGCCGTAATGATCCATTAAACGATTGGACATCAGACAGCTCTTATTCAGGGCAATGTTCAGAACGATATTCCACTATTTATACCGATCGGCCAAGATGATATATTATCATCTTGGATGATTTGAACAAATTTCTTCTAATTATCCCAAATCATCCTTGCTGATTGGGCTTAATTTACACTGAAAGGCCAGGATGATATACATATTGGCCTAGACGATAAAGTTTGCAAGTTGCAATTAATGATCTCATTTTGAGCTCTTATATTTAAGATTTGACATGGAACATAGTAAGTGTCTTTGATAGCCATTGTAGCTTCATTCTTTAGGAGGGAACTTAAAGAGAGAGCTTGAAAGGGAGAGAGGAAAGGGTGAAATTTGAGAGGGGGAGAACATTCCTGGAGGAGGTTTCAAGGGAGTGTGGAGGGGGATTCCACATAGTTGCTCCGACGAGCTTTCACCTTAGTACCATCATATTCAAAGCTTCTCTTAAAGGAAGTTCTGGCAAGTAGAAAATCTCTTTGGTGTCAAAGGACAAGGCTACTCCGCTGCACCGGGGAAGGTAGAAGTGATTTTGTAAGGGCTTCTTCGCCTAGCTGTGGGGGATAAAGGAGAACACTGAGTTTAGTGCAATACTCAGAGTGTGACTCCGAGGAGTAGACATAGGTCAAAGTTTGACCGAACAACTATAAATTTTGGTGTATTCTTTTCTTTATTATTTTTCGCATTTAATTTCTGCACTTTAATTTTTGTGGTGAATCTTGGTTTGTTTTGGTTTGAGTATTTTGATTGTGAAAGATTTTTTAAATACCGATTCACCCCTTTTGGTTTTCCTTGGGACTAGTTCATATGGGCTTAGCATTCCTATCAAACTTTCAACTATGACTGGACACAACAATACCCTTAGAGAGTTGTCAACGAACTACCACATTCCTTACATTAACATTTTTATGCAAGATGCTAGAATTATCCAAAATATTCTTCACAACTCAATATTTCCAAAAATAAGGGATCAGACCAAGATCAAACACCTTCTATCCCTTTTGACCTATTTTATAATGGAGGAAATTAATTTCATTACAATTGATTTGCTTATTAGATACATAGAACACCTTACCTATATTTGGGATCCTAGGAATATAAAAAAACAAAATCTTATCTTTGGTCACATCATTGCCTTTGTCCTTGATTCCAAATAAAACTTCAAATTCCTGCACCACCATATCATCTCCCAAATTTTTATTCAAATAGCTCAATCCATGTCCTTCATAGTGCTCGATGTTACAATATTCACTATGTTGACCCAGAGCCAGAGGCAGAAGAGGGAGGTACAGTACCAACACAAGCTCTAACACCAACACCTACTTTGTAACCCTCACAGTATTATACACTACCTCACAAAATTATTTAGTAGGAGGCTTGCTTTAACTCCTATGTAACAAGGAAACTCTAACAACACAAAAATGATATGGCTTGGTTTGAAGAACAATTTTCTTATATTCACTGATACTTCAAACCTCCAAAACCACCACCTAAACCTTATCAGGTCCTTTCGTATTTTAAGTTTATCTTATAATGGTTTATGTGTTTTTATTATTTTTTATCTATTTATCATGTGATATATATCTTATTTTTGTGTTTTTATTTAGTTCATCCTTCTATTTGTTATGTCAGAAGGGGGAGTAGCCAGTTGTTGACAGTTTGTAATTATTATTTTGTTATAATTAGTCCACTAGTTTACATTTATTTTCCATCTCATATTTCTTAAGCTTTTTTATTTCTTTGTCATTTTTTTGGGTTCCTTTATTTATTATTTTTTTTTTATAAGAAAGTACAAATGAAAAAAAAAAGTCTCCTTATTTAAAAAATTCAACTAGTAAGCGGGAGCTCAGAACATAGCAAAAAAAAAATTAAATTGGTTACCAATAATATTTGCCATAATAAAAAAGGGGAGATTATTATAAACCTGAACAAAAGTCTATCATTTTGATTATTACAAATATTAATGGTTTTTTTTACTATGCTATCTTATGTTATATTATTATTTCATATCTATTTTTCAGGTGTACTAGCATTTCAGGTCCACCATACACTTTGCAAAAATGGTTAGCTCAAGATTGGGTGATAGGGTTAAGTGTCCAAAAGAGTTTAAAATTTTATTTTTTCTTATTTCTACTTTTATTGAGTATTATCATGTATTTGGTGGATGTAAAACTTAGTGACACTACAACACGAACTCAAGGGAGTGACACATTCAGAAAATTAGAAGTACAATTTTTTAAACTAAGCATACATTATTATCCCTATCTATAAGATTAGATATTCAAAAAATTAGTTAAACTATTGATTGTGATAATTAAAGCCACTGTAACTAATCGTATTATACAATGCATATCTTATAATGCAATAAGTTAAAATTAAGATTCTAGTCACTAATCATAACTTAGGCATTATTTTGAAATTCAAAATTTGTATTAATCATATAGTATGAAACATATTGTGTAGGATGATATAATTAAATCTTTCCTAAATTAATCTTGTAATTAAGAAATAATTTTGAAATGATTAAACTAGTTAGATCGTATAGGATTATTGGAGCCATCATGTTGTACAACCTGATCTTTGCATGGGATGATATTTAATTTTCCACTCATCATATGGGATGATAATCCAAGTCATTAAATTAAACATATCAGATGATGTTCTTTATCATATATGAAAATGAGTTCATTCAGTTTAATTGCTCGTATAGTTCCTTTTGCTTCGTATAGTTCTAAAATATCATATAAACTAATTATATTGTATTATCTTAGATTGTATTGTATGATCAAAGTCACTTATATTGAATTCTAGGGATTTTTTGTGGAGGAATATATTTAATCTCTATTAATAGACTTATTTAAAGTCTTTTAGCTGCGAGTGTTCTTTAAAGAGATCTTAGAGAAGGGATTTAGGAGTTCTTTGTGAAGTAGAAAAGGAAAGCTTATGAGTGAGAGAGAAGTAGTGTGAGGGGTTCACACGATTGCCCCAAAAAAGTGTCTATGATTGTTATTTTATTATATTGATTAGACTATCATCATCATCATTGTAACATTTGATATGTCTATCTACTTTTGCATCAGGCGATAGTTTTTGCTTTCTATTCTTAATTACTAAGAAATACAAAAAAATTAAGTTTTGTTTTAAAAGTGAGCAATAGGTTTATAAAACTACCAGTTCACCCCCCTCCCCCCTCCTTTTCATTATGTGCTTAGGGATAGTTCACTTAAACTTTACATCTGACATCAAAATTTAAGTTCATTCTCAATCGATGTTGCGATCTTGTCAGTTGAATGTTGAACTCCCATTTTTTGTTGGTTGTCATGTAGTGTTTTGGGGGTATATTTCACCTCCTCTTTATTCCCTCTATTTCCTATTTTTTGTTGGAGGGTTGTTGAGTATTCATTGTCTTTTGCTTATTATTATGAAATGGTAAGTAAGAAGTTCTTTATTTTGAAAATGCATTAAGTTCCACAAGATTTTCTTAATTTATATTTTATGATTTTCTTTTGATTAAATTTGCATAGTTAAACATTATAACACCGGGAAGGTAAGACTAATGTTCTACTATCAATTTGAAAGAAAGGAAACTATAATTTAATTTCAAAATTAAACTCAACATATATTCTCTTATCAATCCAATTAGAAAGTTAAATTATAAATTGATATTCATAATAAAAAATAGAGGTTACTCAATCCACTTTAAAAGCAAATCAAATATCCATCTATCCTTTGATTATTAAGTCAAATTTTAAATATGGATAAAGTAAAGTCTAGATTCAAAAAATTTTCCCCTATCTTAGAAATGAATCTAAGATAGCGTTTATTTTATTCTGAGCTCTAATATCCATGAAGCGACAAGCCTCTATCATTTATTACAACTCCTAAGAGAATACTCTCGATTAAATTGAATATGAAATAATTTTAAAATTTGAAAATGTTAATGGACATGTTTAAGCTAATTAAATTATAATGAATTGCCTTTAAAGTATAAATTTTATAATTGAAATTTTGAAAGATTTGATTTGAATTAAAGAAAGAATGTGCGAAGAGAAGAGTTATAAAATTTGAACTTACTACTTGCTAAGTGTAAGCTGCCAGCTAATAATCATAGTCATAACAATCATCACATTAATGCAAGATTTAGATAGCTCTATCCTAGGAATTAAAAGATTTGTTATTGAAATTTAAATAAAATGCAATACAACATTCTTACAAAGCAAATAAAATCTACATGTATGATATAAATGATGCATGAATAAAAAAGTATAAAAGAATTAATTTTATTAATTTAACTTTACAAAGTATAACCGAGGGTATTCAGTAAAGTGGTGTCTAGGCCCCACAACAACAAACCTATATTATAATCCTATAAGAAACATCTAGAATTATATATAACTACTTATGGTCTTTGTGCTCCAAGTCTTCTATGTAGTTCTAAAAAACAATATCCTCTTGAAAAAAGGACTTTGCTTTTGGGAAACCACATGTATATGTATAAGAAGTTATTTTTTATCCTTTAACAACTAATGACACTATACAACTCAAGCTGTATAAAGAATTCTATGAAATTTAAAGATACACGTATCTTTTTATATACATCATCACTTAGTCACATTCTACTTTGGAGAAATATAAAGGTAAAGAATTAAAATGCAGTTATGAGTTCGTTGTGAATAGTTATATTTACATTAAGTAAATGAAATTAAATTAGAAGAATCTTAATTAATTCACTCTGCTCTATGGTGCACTGATAAAAAAGTAAATAAGGCATTCTATAATTTGCAGAAAGTAAGCAATCAAACATAGGTACCCTCTAGGAAAAGACACTCGTAATTAAACTAAATCAATCCATCAACCTAATTTAGGCAAACGTTGGTTATCCTAGCAAACTATCTAAATGTTTGTAAGAGATTATATGGCTTTGATATATCAAATATGGTTTTATTGTTTAGACTGCATCTATTTTATTATTTATTAATTAAAGGTTAAAAAAGAATTTAACAAAAAATTAACTGATGTGTATTTGAATTTATAATATTTCTAATTATAAATGTTGAAGTCATTTATTAAGTTTCAAAGAATTTTTAGGTTAATAACTCTAACTGTATAGGGGGTTATCAATTCATAAATCCTAAAGCTATCAAAAATGGACATCTAACCTCTATGCAAGATAGCTGGACCTATGAGAGCCCCCAACGGTTCATTAGAGATACATAAAGGGTCCTTGTAATGAAATACAACATACTCTCTAGGTTGAATCAAGAATGTCGTATAAGGCCGATGTGTTATTAATTGTTAGAAGATCTCCTAATCCAAAGTGTTAGTAACCTTCTAAAAAGAATCACAAACAACAAATAAGAGGATCCATTTGTTATGTAAGTTTCTTAAAGGTCTTGAAATTGAATGTCAAAGAACTTCATTAATTTAATTAAAATTATTTATCAAATTTAATTGATTAAAATACATTTTAATAAATCAAATTATAAAATTAATTTAAATTAAAAGAGTTAGAATAAAATTTTAATTTTTCCAAAATTTATTGTAACATTTGGAATTTTAAATTAATTATTTACTTTTTAATTAAATTTTATATTAATGAAAATAAAATGAGATTTAAAGTTGAATTTTAGTTTTGGATGACTATATATTTTACTTAAGGTTGATTGAAGTTAGTTTTTAATTACGAAAGATTTTTTATTTAATTTATTAAAATTTATAGAAATTAAACCCTTAAGGAATGGTTAATTCAATTCAATAATTGTTTGAAGGACAATTAATGTTAAATCAAAGTAAATTAGATCAGGGGGTATATGACTTCGTACTTATTATGTTTAAGTTTCATTCAAAATAAATGTGCGTTGTTAAACAAAGATTTTACTAAATTCTCCAAGACACATTCCAAATTATTGTCCATAATTTCGCTACAGTACAATAGGCTGAAAATAATTATTTTCTATCCCTTTTATGTACACATTGCAATCACATCAATAGTCAAACTAGTGCACTAAAACTAGACAAAATGAAAGTGAATAATTTTCCAAATATTTAAGTCAAATCATGACTTAAGTATTTGGAAATTCAATTGAGAGATAATTAAATAACACATGGATTTTAATAAGGCTAAGTTCTTTCCATGAAGTGTCATACATTAACTTAGCCAAAATTGAACCCAATTAATTGATGATTTCGAGAGTGATTAAGGTGAAATAGGAGTTCAATAAAGTTACAATTGTTATCCAAACATAAAATAATTCCCCATGTAGCTAATGTTTTTCTTGATTAAGCTTTAATTAATGATTTAAATGAGTACTTATATGCATCAAATGGACTAAAAATAGATCTATTAAAAAATTATAAAATTAAAGGTCGAATTATGACCTTTAAATTTATAAATTCAAATAATATTCAAATAATGATAAAATAAATTAAAGAAAATTACTCGCGATCACACAAATATCAAATATTATTACCTTAAAATTTTAATTTATTTTTCTTTTTTATTTAATAAGTTAATAATAAAAAACAAAAAAGGAAATCACTAAAATTATTTAAATTTAAATAATATTTTTATTTTTAAATGAAAAGAAATAAAAAGTAGATCATATTGATATATTATATGCAAAATTTGCTAAATATTTATTCTTATATAAGATTTTGAAGTTTTTTGAATTTAAATACATTTAAATTAATTTATATTAACTAAAAATAGAAATGATGGCACCGGCGGACCACGCGTCAATATTTGATTTATGAATTCAAATTGTGCGGTGGTAGGCCAATAATTGGAAATGATTGTGCCATCATGCAATCATTGTCAATTGATTAAATAGTGATAGTGGTGATCCATTTTTGACTTAAAGATGTTAGTGAGGTGGAGTAGCCTCTAGATCTACCATGGTTTGGAATGGACGTCTCCGATCAAGCCAAATAGAAATTCTAAGCAATGAAGTAGATTATGTGGTTCAAACGGAACACTAAATAATGCAATCTTGATCGTTGATTGCGAGTTCAACAATTCAGAAAATGTAAAGTTCATACAAACATCTATTAAAGCCCTAAATGATAAAGAAGATTTCAAACATGAAAATAGCTGAACCAAAACAAATCAAATTGTAGGAAGGGCTTTATTAGAAGTAATAGAACAAACGAGATTTAATTTGTGTTACAAAATGTATTTTAAGCAATTTTATTTAACCCTAATATTTTTAAACTAAGGATAGGGATAAAGTTTGATATGATGGATGGAATTGAATGTTAATGGTCTTGTTGAGCATTTGATTTTCATAGATTAATCATCTAGAAGATAGTAATGGGCCAAGAAGTATGGATCATAAGGAATAGGCTTTGGATGGTGTTGGAGCTAGGTTTGGTCAGAGACCCACCGCAGGCACCCTTTAAATATTGGATTTAAACTTTAAGATTATAAATGAAATCTTGGAGTGATAGAATAAGATCAAAACCAAACTTGGAAGGTAGTTAGTAGTGAGAGAATGATTAGTCAATAAATGATCTTATTTTGAACATTTACATAATTTAAATCCCTATGGCTACCTTAAACGGCTATGATGCAATTGGAGGATTATTAGGATGTTAGACACCTAAGGGCTGTAATAGGATAGGGAATCAAAAAAGATATATGGACCATGATGTGTAAAGTTGGTTTTTGATTCACATGGGTTTGTGGGACTATGTTCTTAGATTATGCTGTAATCCTTGATTTAAACTCACATTAGGAGATGCTTAGGAACATTTTAAAATATATTTAAGCTACTAATATTTTAACCATTTAATTATTGGTTTTACCAGTCAAATGGTTAACGTGGATGACGTGTAATAGGAAAACATAATGTGTTGGTGATATGGTTTGGAAACCAAGTGGAGACTATGGTATTGTCATCTGAGTGAGGGCTATCAAAGAAACCCTTTTAAATTTATTATCAACTAGTTTTGACAAGTCAACCTATCAAAACTTGATGAGGTAAAGTTCAAATGGATATTAGAGACTGGTGAGGTGGTTTTTAAATGGTCTTGATGAATAGGTCCATTTCATGGGTGAAGGAGTGTATACTTAGGGAAGTTTTGTTGAGATAGTTGCAACTCAGTTCTTGATTATTGATATTCTTCTAAAATTTTTTCATCCCATATGATCTCACAATCGTACGTATGAACCTATTTTCATACTTTACGAAGGGTCATTTTTCTTTAAATAGAAGGGCTTTAGAACTCATTTTCATTCACTTCAACACCCTCCTTGAATCCTTCTCATCTTTAAAATGGCCAGTTCTCGCAAGCGAGGTTAAGTCTCTAGGGGTTCATCTATAGGTTTATTGTTGTAAAAATCACTCAATCTGGACTAATGATTCGTAATGATATTCATTTTTAAGTAATAAAACTTTTTGCCTCAACCCAATTTGCCTTCATTTTGACTCTGATTCAGGCTTACCATAAAGAGACCTTTCACTACTTCTTAGCAAATATGAGTTTTAGTGAGGATGAGAGTAGGATAAAATCATATGTCTAATAGAAATATATAGAAATCATTAAGTAAGATATAAGAACTTTTCTACATTAAAAGAATCATGGTACTAGAGCATACACTATGACCTCCAAATTTGACTATGATTGATCTGACATAAATAAAACTCTTAGAGGGGTTACTCAAGTTGGTCACTTCGCCAGAGTCTATACATTAAATCAAAATACAAGGGTCATCCAAAATGTGCTTAGAACTTTAATTATTCGTAATTTTTGGTCATCACATAAACATTACTCCTCTCCATAGTTATCTATCTAACCATGACTAGATAACCAATTGATGAAGCCCAACCCATTTTAGATTACATTCACAATCTTTCTAAAATTGGGTTTATTTCTCATAGGAGGAAGAAAAATATTACTCTAGAACATCTAGTGACCTATGTCTTAGAAAATAAGAATAACATTTTTCCAATCTTATATTCCCACTAAGTTGCCAATCTAATTCACCGATGCTTCTTTTCGATCTCTTTTTGGGAAGAATGATAATTCTAGTGAGGATACTGAGAAAAAAGGGGGAGCACCTGCACCTGCTCATGGACCTGACTTTCAGGAGATGGCATAGTGCTTTAACCAGTTAGAGAGTCATTTTGATTAATATTTTGATCAAATTTAGACTCACTTAAACCAGCAGGATGCATAGTACCAGCAAGACATTAGTTGGATCTGAGGTCAGTTCAAGTCGATGAACACTAATGTAGCTATGATGAATAGATATTTCTTTGTCTTCAACAGTCTCCTCCTGACCAGGGTCCCTTAAAGTTTTAGATGTACTTATTTTATGTTGTCTTTGCTAGTTCTTTCCATATGTGATGATTTCAGAAATAATTTCAATATTTTTTGTACTTATCTTTGTTTAGTTTTTATGTTGATATTGTGTTATTTTTATTATGATGGAAATTGATAACAAGGAGCTTCATTATATCTGATCTTTAATTGATATCAATAAAAAATATATTATTTTGATTATTAGTTTTTTCTTCCTTATTTGAAATATAAGTTTGCTTGTATGATAATCCGATTTTAATTGATTTAAAAAGTGTTATAAACTAACCTACAATAAAAATGAATTTCATAATGAAATCTAATCTTTTAAAAATTTAAGTTAACTTATAACTCGATTATATTGAGGATATCAATTTCATGTTCTTTTTAGGCAAACAAAAATTAAATATTATTATTATAATTTTGATGTCTTATTTTTTTTCATTTCTCTTTTTAATATAATTATCATTGTAATTAGAGAAATTTCAGTTTTTTAAATTATTAATTTTGGAAAGATCAATTAAAAAAGGGGATATAAAAAAAATGTATAATGTATACAAAAAAAAATGCACAATGATTCGCAAATTGAAAAAAGGTATAAAATTAGCCCAAATACAAAAGGATGCACAAAGTGTTCTACAAAAATTTGAAAAGATGCGCAATGTCGCCAATTGAATATATTTTTTCCTCTATCATTTGAATCTTTATATTCAAATCAATCTAATATTCAATTATATTTTATATTAAAAATTGAAATTAATTTAAATTCATTTCATCACTTTTGTAATAATTCTCCTTATCTAATAGTCTATAATACTTCATGACCTTGATCAATTTTTCTTATCTAAGTTATGCTTTAATTTAGATGCTTTTGAATCTTTCTTTTTTATCTATTGATAATAAATTTTTATTGCAATTCTTTTACAATCTCTTTCAAGATCAATTACTAAGGTTTCTCATATAACTTCTTTCATTTCAACCTTCATTTTCCCTTTTTGTTGTTGTCAAATGGCAGAGTAATATTTTTTTTTATTTTCTTATATTATTTTTATTCTTGTGTTTTGTGTTTGTATTTGTTCTTGTGTTTGGTGTTCTGTATTTTTTTATCTTTTTTGTCATTTATGTAAAATTAAAAAAATAGTATTCTTCAAGGAATTCCATTATATTCACATGTTTATTCCTTTAGGGGGAGCTAAGGAGAAATTTAGGTTATTCAATTTTACAAAAATAATAAATATTTATCCAACATAAAAAAGGGGGAGATTATTTAGATAATTACAACTTAGTTCTTAATTGTTGATATTCTTATAATATGTATGTTTTTTATGATTCAAAATATTATTGCTTTGATTATTATTTCTCCTAACATATTTTGAATGCAATATTTTGTTGTTTGTGTGTACTAACATTTCAGAGAAATCATACTCTGAATTTTTTAAGACTTCAAATAAGACTAGTTTAGAGTTTATCATAAATGAAGTCTATATTTTTCATTTTATTAAGTCTGAGAGAGTGTGATTGTAATTGAGTAACTGTACACACACACACACACCAGGGGAAAGTTTTTTTTTTTTTTTGAAACCAATGCCTCAAAAAGCATTAAACCAAAAGAAAAACAAATAACATATACAACTCACTCAAGATCCCCCTAAAGTATCACACTCCTCCTTTAAACAATGTAAAAACGAAGGAGGAATGGAATTCTCTAGAAGATCTTCCCATAAAAAAGATCCTTCTAAAGACAAAGAAGCACACATATCCGCTAAATTGTTACCAAGTCTACTAGAATAAGAGAAAATAACTTGCTTAAAATCTAGTAAAAAAAGCTAAACTATCTTCAATAACTCTGCTAACCTTCCAATTTTTTATTGACTTTTGAAGCAAGTTGATGATGTTCCTGTTATCCCCCTCAATGATAAATCCTTGTGCTTCAAATATCCAGTTCTTCACCACATTTTTCAAAAACAGCACTGCACAAAGTTCTGTTTGAGCTGCATCCCAGTGTTGAAGTGTATTCCCGAAAGTAAGCAAGAACCGGCCTTTGTCATCTCTAGCTACCCCTCCGATTCCAGCCCTGTAGTTCTTCTTTAGAGCACCATCTACATTGATTTTAATCCATCCGGGAGGCGGGGGATTCCCATGAGAAGACAGCCGAAGCTTGTTGGTATCTTAGTTTTCCGGTTGGAAATTCAAAAAATTACTCTGTACCGCGTAGGAAATAACATTGGTTGCTATTGAGTTATCTGAATCCTCCTTTCCTGTATGTATTAGTTTGCACCTATTCTTCCAAACCATCCAAACCACTATACAGTATAAGTTTGCAGCGAGATCTTCCCTCCCAATCAGCTTCTGAAGTCCTTCTAAGAAATCCTCAAAGCATTGATAAAAGGGAATATACAATCCCCATTCATTTAACAGAGCAACTACCTTCCGGATTTTAACGCATTGCCCTCCAATATGGTTATTATCCTCAACAACTTCACAGCACCTCGGACATCCATAAAAAGAACTGATCCTTCTATTAGCAAGCAAAAAATTAGATGGAATGGCGTTGTTATACAACCTCCACCAAAAGAGCTCAATCTTTGGATTGAGTTTTAATCTCTTCATCCAAATCCAGTGAGCCACTCTATCTTCATGAATCCCATCTTCATTGGTTGTATGAGACGTAATTGATCTCCCAGAAAACTTATTAATAAGCTCCAATTTATCAGAATTTTGTCCCTCTTCAATTTGTATTTTCAGGATTAAATCAATTAGCTGTTCTTCGAAGACCTCTCGCAGATTCTCCACCTTCCAACTACCTCCTTCTATAAAGAAGCTGAGTTTGCATTCTGTAAAATCCTGGACATTCACAAAAGTCAGCCATCTAGCTATACACTTGTCCAAGATCCAAGTGTAATATAACCAATTGATCGAATCTCCATTTGAGACTTGCCATCTAACCGCTTTCCTTAGATGATTAGATCCTATCTTTATAATCTTCCAAGTGGGAGAACAAGCAGATTTTATCGAGGTAGACCATACATCACCACCATATTTAGCTCTCAACACCTGATTCAACAAAGAATCTGGGTTATTTATGAAATTCCAAGCAAAATTTGCTCTAAGTGGCCCAACCTTCTCAACAGCCGAATACAATCCACGGCCACCCTCAGCTTTTTTCTTACACAGCAATTCCCAAGATGCATAGTGAATTCCAGGCTTACCGTTATTCTTACTCCATAAAAAACCCCTGCACAACTTATCAAATTCCTTCAAAATGCTTAAAGGAACTAGAGACAGAGAAGATAAGAACACTGGTAAAGATAGAAATGCTGACTTGACAAGAACCAAACGACCTTCTAAGGAAATACATATCTTCCCCCATGTATTCAACTTGGAGGTAGCAGCATCTAGTAAACTCTGGAAATCCACCGTTCTGAATCTTCTTAAAGCCATTTTAACCCCTAAGTAGCTGAATTCTTTAACCTACTTATAATTCAAAACTTTGACCACAACCTTTTTAATTCTTTTTCTAGTATGCTTGCCAAAGACAATCATGGATTTGGATTCATTCACCCCTCTGACCCGTCCAGTCACAATATTTGGAGATAATCATTTTCAATTCTTTCACATCCTTCAAGTTGGCCTTAGAGAATAATAACACGTCATCTGCGTAAAATAAATGAGACACCTTTGGAGCAAGTCGTTAAATAGAAACTCCATTCCCTATCCTTCCATTTAAGGCATCAGAGAAAATTTGGGAGCATAATATGAATAAAAATGGGGATAAAGGGCAACCTTGCCTAAATCCACATTTTCCTTCAATCCAACTAGTCTTTTTCCCATTGATCAAAATACAGAAATTGGTGTTAAGAACACACTGCAACAGAAGTTCAATAAATTTGACAGGAAAATTGAAGTGGAGAAGAGCTTGCCTGAATGTCATCCACCCCATGCTATCGTAAGCCTGCTCCATGTCTAATTTAATAGCCAACAACCCCTTATTACACTTAGACCATCTGAACCTGTTAAAAACTTCCTGGGCCAGAAGAACATGATCTAACAGTGAACGTCCTCTGACAAAAGCCGCCTGATCCACCGAGACAATCTTGTGAATAACTTTCTCCAATCTATTAGAGAGCAATTTAGCAACTATTTTGTAAATAGTCATACAATGACTTATAGGTCTGAAATTAGTAGGTTCTTGAGGACTTTTGATCTTTGGGATTAAGACAATTAAAGTTTCTTTCCAGGATTTGTCCATCAAACCTGACTTGAGGAAGTGAACTGCCGCATTCCATACATCTTTCTTGAGCACGCTCCAAAAGTCTTTTACAAATGAGAATGTAATCCCATCTTGCCCTGTGGAAATATTCCTGTCTGATTGCTCCACTACCAGCTGCATCTCTTCTCTTGTAAAATTGACTTCTAGTGAAGATCTATCAACCTCACTAATGACTGTTGTAGGTTTCGGCCAACCACCTAAAGTGCAATTCCTATGTTGTCATTTAGCCTTAAAAAAATCTATAAATGTCTTTTGAATTTCTGCTTCATCTTCTATAATAACTCCTTCTGCCATCTTGATGTGATGAACCCAGTTAGTACTTCGACGAGCATTGGCAAAGTCATGAAAAAAAGTTGAATTGCAAACTCCTTCCTCCATCCACCTTACTTTGGCTCTTTGCTTCCACCATGTGTTGAGCCTAGCCAATGTGATGTTGAGTTCATTAATTTTACTTCTTAACACTTGTAGTTTATTGAAAGAAATCCCCACTTCCACTTCTTCCATTTGAATATCCAGAATTTCTGCCTTCAAACTGTCTCTCAACTGAGACAAATTCTTGTGCTTTTCCTTACTCCAAAAAAAGAGAGCTCTTAGAGCTCTTTTACATTTCAAATTAAGGATGCCCGCAGGGTCACCTGTACATTTCTTCCCCCAAATTCTCCTTACCAATGCAGATGCACAATAATAAGATGCCCAAACCTCTTCATATTTAATGCCTCTCTTCACCGAGACCACTTGCTTGAGAATATCAAATACAATAGGACAGTGATCCAACGCAATGCGAGGAAGGTGTTTGACCAGAGCTAAATAAATATTGTTTAAAGCTGAGGAGTTGATAAGGCACCTGTCCAATTTCTCCCAGATACGACTGCTACTGGATTTATTATTACATCAGGTATATCTAGGTCCCATAGATTTTACCTCGTGTAGATCATTGTTGATCAAGAAACTTTGAAAATCCTTGGACCCTTGAGATAATCTGAACTTCTTCCCCCCCTCTTTTCTCCTCCTGAGAAACAACACAGTTGAAATATCCTCCTATCACAAATGTAAGATCATCAGAACAAAACCTTCCAAGTCTGTCCCACAGCAATTTCCTCTCCTACACATCAGTACTACCATAAACTGAAGCCACTTTCCAGCACCCTTTGCCAACTACATTCAAATTCCCCACCACCAATTGGGAAGAACTCTCAATGACAGAGAAAACATCTATATCATTACTCCATAACACCATTAGGCCTCCTGACAGGCCCATTGCTAGAACTAAATAGAAACTCCACTTATCTCCCAACATCTTCATAATTTGAGTACTTTCTAAGGTATTGACCTTCGTTTCCAACAAACCAATAAAGAACACCTTGTGATCCTTGATCACCTCCTTTAGATATAGAGCAGCCTCCACTTTCTTGGCTCCTCTAAAATTCCAAAAGAGTAAAGAACTCATTGATTAAAGATGGGGGAAGGGCCCCCAACCTTCTTTACCTTTCCACTCTCCCCTTTCCTATTATGAGGAAGTATATTACCTGCTCCAAGGGATTTAGATTCCTTTAGAAGTTTAGCTTTCATTTCCAAAGAGTGGTTCCTTACAGAACTTGAGTTATTCTTAGAATGATCCTTCTTCAATGAGGACCCTGAATTTTGCTTCAAATTTCCTTCCTCCAGACCAATAATAGGCTGTGCCGGTGATCGTAAAACTTCTCCTTCTTCTGGTTCTCCTCCAGCTTCAACTTCTGAGACCACCACATGGCCTTCTTCTTCTAAATTTGATAAAGAATCAAATTGATTCTGCACCAGCACTAAAGATTCCAACTCCTTACCAACCTTGAGATTGTTGTCTGGATGATCACTTTTATCTGTCACCATATCCCCATCATCAATAACATCCTTAACCGGATCTTCATTAACCCCAGTTACCTCCTCCGTCTTATTAACCAGATTAATAGCATTTGAAACAATTATCTTTTTCTGGTTGGAAGTGCCAATTTTGGGAACATACAATTTCTTCATATGAACCAAAAACTTTCTATTAAAAACTTTCTAGTTATCCATTCCTCTGTTCACCTTCTTCTTCCCGTGTTTAACAATAGTCCAGGAGCTTTCTTCACCCTTACCCTTCTCAAGCTGAGAGTACGAGTCCACTAGAGTAGGATTTCGACCACCATTCATGACTATATTTGGATTATCTGTATAATCAGAACCAACCTTCTCCTTCAAACTCATACACATGCTTCCATCATGCCCGGCTTTACCACATTCATTAAAATTTTTAGAAATTCCCTCATATTCTACCTTCTGGAAGAACTTTCCTGTTAAACCTTCCACCCATACCCCTTGAGGCAGTTTCAAATCAAGAGGAATTCGCACACAAACACGAGCAAATTCTCTTCTGCTCCATTGAAATAAGTTTCCATCCAGTAGATACGATTTACCTATCTGTGAAGCAATCCTGCATATGTTGACCTCATCCCAACATTGCAGGGGTAGGTTGGGCATGCTTATCCACACCGGAGAAGAAATTCCCTTTAAAGAAGTTGGATTGAAATTAGGTGACCATCTATCTAGACCAACCACATGGCCTCTAACCCACCAACATCCACCTGCTAATACCTTTTCCACCACTGAAGCATCTTCGAAAGAGCACAGGATCCAACCAAGACCCAGACCACTAATGTGGAATTTCCCGAATTTATCCCACTGTCTTCGTAAATCTGTACTAATAACTTGAAAGGGAATATTATCACAAAAAATTTTAACTACAACAGCCTTCTCCAAACGTTTTGCATTCTCTAATTCTTTCTCTGTTTGTAGTAGCACTACTTTCCCGTCATCTGATAAAAAAGAGCCCAGCTCCAAATTATCAACCTTCACATAAGGTTTCTTCACTCAGGCCGAAGGAGCCTTTTCCTTTCTTCCTTTCACCTCTTCCGAAGCGAGATCCTCCAAAACCGTTTTAAGGCCTTCAACGGGTCCATCACCTGCTTTGCTTTGAGGCAAAACCACACCTACTTCATTTGCACCCCGCGAAATTGGACACTCCTGAACTGTTCTACAAACTGACCTCCCAGCTGGAGACGAAGGCAATGATTTTAAAAGAAAACCGAAGTTAGAAGAAATCCGCAAATCTCCTAAAGAAGATGCATCACCCCTCCTTCCTCAATTTATACCACCAACTGCCAAAATCGGAGAGATCTCCGATGATCGCTGAAAAACATCCTTCCCCTTACCTGGTACCAGAATGGGTAACTCCTTTCTGCCCAAAAGACCTCCTTCATTGATAATTAAAGGCTTTTCTTTGAAACTCTTGAAATTCTGATTAAATCCATCCAGAACTTTTGATCCCCCATTGAAAACCTCTGAGGAATCAAGAACCTGTGCCGATAATCCTTTCATATACTTTGACCATGCCTCCGTAGGGAGAAGCCGCCGCTACTGCTCCATAAACTCCCCCGCCCCCCCAAATTGCCGGAGATCTAGCGGTGCACCAGCCAAAAACAACCGTAAAATTCAAGAACCGCGCAAACAAAATTAGAAATCCCAGACTTTCTCTCACTAAAAAAGGTTGACCAGGGGAGAGTTTAAAATCTATAATTTTTAAAATGATTGTTTTATACAAAGTCTTTTTGTACGGGATGATTTGTTCAGTTATTTTCCCCTTCGAGCAGTCAAACAAATAGAAAGTATAAATTTTTAATAAGTATGTATAGTAATGTATGATATCATAATTGTATGTACGCCATCCATGGTACAAATTAGATGGGTCCCATTTCATCCAGACAAACCTAAAATTTTTTTGAATGATTTGTACTGTACGATGTTGTCATCGAACGTACGCCGTTCAGGGTATGAATTGGATGGGTCCCTTTTCATCCAGATGAATTTGAAATTTTTTTGAAAGATTCGTATTACACGATGTCATCATCATACGTACGCCGTCCAGTGTATGAGTTGGATGGGTTCCTTTTTATCCTGAAAAAATTTGAAAATTTTCAGAACTAGTCGTACAGTATAATGTCGTCATCGTATTTACGCCATCCAAGATAGGAAATTATGGGGTTGCTCTTCTTCCCAACGAAGTTGAAAACTTTTATAATTATTTGTATGCTACGAATTGAGTTCGTACTGGATGATCATCATGTACAAAATTTTTTCATACTAATTCACATAAGGTTCTTACACAATAGTTTTTTAACTATTCATATGTACGAAGATATGATTGTACTATATAATCGTGTCTGCTCAAAATGGAAAATTTTAATTTTTATATAGTTTTTTGTGCTATTGGTATAAAAGGTCCTCTAAAACTTATGGGAAAAAGTCTTATCTTCATGATTTTTTCATGCGCAAGTAAAAGAGAGAGTGTGGGAGTTCATTTAAGAGAGATTTCTTGCAAGTAGAGTTTGAAGGATTCACAAGGTTACTCAAAGGTATGGATCTCTTTGTATTTTTGGTTATTACTGTTCTTTTCTTTATTCTAGTTTCTCGTGATAAGATCTTTGAAGAAGATCTGGTACTTTGCAGACACTTGGAGGGTGTAAAGGATGACGGTACTCTGCCGACACTTGAAGGGTGTTAAAGGATGAGGGTACTCTGCCGGCACTTGGAGGGTGTGAAAGGATGATGGTTCTCTGCCGACACTTGGAGGGTGTGAAAGGATGACG
>NW_021320182.1:1158242-1161541 GCF_001605985.2 Dendrobium catenatum
TCCCCCCCCCCCCCCCCCCTCTTAGTTAGCCTTGGGACAATAGCTTAGGTTTAACAACCTATACAAAATTAACAAGTTTGAAGATTTATTATGTGTTAACCAAGTAAAATTGACAATGGTTTAACTTATGGTGAATTGGGATGGATTTAAATGATTTAATGGAGTAGTATCTGAAGCATTAAAGTGTTTAGTTTGTTTGCATGGAAGGAGTGGGTCGCATTTAACTTATTTTGACAAAATATTGATTCAGTTAACTAGGACAACTATTAAACGAGTTAGGGTTACCAGTCAAATAAAAATCCCTAGGAGAATTGATTGGAGAGGTTTAGAGGAGTTCAAATTTCATTTGGTGTTAAAGGGAATGTAATTGATGTATGATTGGTTGAACTAGCTTTAGCTAGCTCAATTTGATCAGGCTGATAAACCACTTATTTAGAGAATTAGGGATGCAGAAGTTTGTGTATAAGGCTCATAGTGAAAATGGTTTAGACCTTTGAAAGTTCATTTGGGATGTTAAGCCCATAGAACTGGCCCATGCTAACCAAGAGGGGGTAAATTGGTATTTTAAAAATTCTTTTCTTTTCACAAAGAAGTAAAAATCTCATAAACCAAAATCACACCCCAAGAAAAATAAGCACGGAAATTTAAAGTGCGGAAGCAAGAAATAAGAAGACAGAAATTTATAGTGGTTTGGTCAACTCGACCTACATCCACTCCCCGAAGGCGCCCTCCGAGTATTGCACTATAATCGTAACTCTCCTTTAGCCCCCACAGCTAAGAGGAGAAGCCTTTACAAAGAACCTCCTTTTTTCCACCCCGGCAAGGTAGAGAACCTATCTCCTTTTGCTTCCTCCTGAAGCTGGCAGAGAACCACAATCAGATGCGGAATCCTTACCTCTACCAACCCTTCCACGGACGAGAAACTCTAGACAAATAAGAAGCAAAGCGATCCTTGAAGAAACCCTTGTGAATCCCCTCACAAGATCCTCTCTCTCTCTCCCTCTCTCTCTTTCTCTCCTCAAGGTCTTCTCAGGTCAAGGCAGCAGCAAAAGATTGTGCAAAATGTTGAACAAGAGGTCTTAAATAGAAGAGCTTCAAAGGAGCTCATTAATTACAAGTTGCCGACAATATCATCCAGACCTATATGGACATCGTCCTGGCCGATCAGTACACATCTTAGAAGATCAACCAGAGCATCGCCCTGAATGCAAACTGGATGATTTAAAATTGGCTTGATCGTCCAGGCCGATCTCACGATTTTCCCGGCCGATCAGTTCAAATCAGAGGAAAATCATCCAGAGCATCGCCCTGAATTTGAGCTGGCCGAAAACTTTTAAAATTATTTGAATGCTATGAATTGAGTTCGTACTGGATGATCATCATGTACAAAAATTTTCATACTAATTCACATAAGGTTCGTACACAATAGTTTTTTAACTATTCATATGTACGAATATACGATCGTACTATATGATCGTGTTTGCTCAAAATGGAAAATTTTAATTTTTATATAGTTTTTTGTGCTATTGGTATAAAAGGTCCTCTAAAACTTATGGGAAAAAGTCTTATCTTCATGATTTTTTATGAGCAAGTAAAAGAGAGAGTGTGGGAGTTCATTTGAGAGAGATTTCTTGCAAGTAGAGTTTGAAGGATTCATAAGGTTACTCAAAGGTATGGATCTCTTTGTATTTTTGGTTATTACTGTTCTTTTCTTTATTCTAGTTTCTTGTGATAAGATCTTTGAAGAAGATCTGGTACTTTGTAGACACTTGGAGGGTGTAAAGGATGACGGTACTCTGCCGACACTTGAAGTGTGTTAAAGGATGAGGGTACTCTGCCAACACTTGGAGGGTGTGATAGGATGATGGTTCTCTGCCGACACTTGGAGGGTGTGAAAGGATGACGGTTCTCTACCGCATCGAGGATTGGTGGAAAAGAGGTTTTGTAAAGGCTTCTCGTCCTTATTGTAGGGACAAAAGGAGAGACAGTTTGGTAATAGTATAATACCTGAAGAGGGAGTCTACGTGGAGTGGCTGTACGTCATGTTTGACCGAACCATTTTAAAGCTTTGTATCTTTTAATTTTCATATTTATTTACTGCAAGTTATTTATTATGGTTGAAAAGTTTATTTTAAAACTTAAATTAATTTGCCACGAGATTCTAAACTATTTTTTATTTAAAAAATTTAAGAGAATTTTTAAATTCCTAATTCACCCCCCCCCCCCTCTCGGTTAGCCTTGGGACAATACCTTAGGTTTAACAACCTATACAGAATCAACAAGTTTGAAGATTTCTTATGTGTTAACCAATTAAAAATTACTATGATTTAACTTATGGTGAATTGGGATGGATTTAAATGATTTAATGGAGTAGTATCTGAAGCATTAAAGTGTTTAGTTTGTTTGCATGAAGGAGTGGGTCCCATTTAACCTATTTTGACAAAATATTGATTCAGTTTACTAGGACAACTATTAAATGAGTTAGGGTTACCAGTCAGGTACAAATCCCTAGGAGAATTGATAGGAGAGATTTAAAGGAGTTCAAATTTTGTTTGGTGTTAAAGGGAAGGTAATTGATGTATATGATTGGTTGAACTAGCTTAAGCTAGCTCAATTTGATCAGGCTGGTCAACCACTTATTTAGAGAATTAGGGATGCAGAATTTGGTGTATATGGCTCATAGTGAAAATGGTTTAGACCTTTAAAAGTTCGTTAGGGATGTTAAGCCCTATAGAACTGACCCAAGCTAACCAAGAGGGGGGGGGTGAATTGGTATTTTAAAAATTCTTTTCACAAAGAAGTAAAAATTTCATAAACCGAAATCACACCACAAGAAAAATAAGCCCAGAAATTTAAAGTGCGGAAGCAAGAAATAAGAACACAGAAATTTATAGTGGTTTGGTCAACTCAACCTACATCCACTCCTCGGAGGCGCCCTCCGAGTATTGCACTACAATCGTGACTCTCCTTTAGCCCCCACAGTTAGGCAGAGAAGCCTTTACAAAGAACCTCCTTTTTGCCACCCCGGCAAGGCAGAGAACCTATCTCCCTTTGCTTCCTCCTGAAGCTGGCAGAGAACCACAATCAGATGATGAATCCTTACCTCTACCAACCCTTCCACGGACGAGAAACTCTAGAAGAACAAGAAGCAGAGCGATCTTTGAAGCAACCCTTGTGAATCCCCTTACAAGTTCTTGAGCTCATATGTCCGCCAGCACACCTATCAGTCACGTCATTATCTGTTATGATTGACGCGCCTGCCATCTAATTAAGACATCTTCTATTAGATCTTCCTCGTC
>NW_021320182.1:1168565-1185621 GCF_001605985.2 Dendrobium catenatum
TGTTTTAAGCCCGATCATGCAGGACGATGTAAATATCGTCCTGGCCGATATGAGTAAAAATAGAAATTCTAAGTCTCTCAAGTGTGTGTGTGTGTGTAGGGTTTCTTAGCATCAGTCTCTTTGAACATTACAAATAGACTCAAGAAAAGAAAAAACAAAGTACAGACTGACTCAATCCTAAACCTACGCAATCTTGAACTGGCTTCTATTATTCGTCCGATCTTCGATTCCTGAAAAGTTAGAAGTAACAGACAGTCCAAGAGAATCAATAGTGTTTGTCAATCATCAAAATATAAGTCGTGAAAATAGATTTGCAACAACCTTGATAGAGGTTAGAAGTGGCGAGTGTATTGTGTTAAGAATTGCACTGAGCTGGGCAATTTCAGTGTGAGGCTATAATTACCAAGTAATTATGGGTCAATGCATATTGAATGATTATATGATTGAATAGAGATTGAATTAGTGATTGAAGTTTTATTGATTGTATATAAGCTAGAATGATTGATTGTCGAATCGATACATGATTGAAGTGGTTTGGAAAATAAGATTGATTTACTGATTGAATGTTGACTAATTAATTGATTAAGTTAATAAAAACTAGCTGTATTAGTGATTGATGTGGGAATGAATGGTTGAGAATGGGTTTGAAGGGTTAAATGATGATTGTCAACCATTAGATATAACCAAGAGTTAAGAGTAGTATCTGATGACCTCATATAAAAATGAGGTCAACAAATAGACCCCCAACATGCATATGAACTCGAAGAGTAAGTCGCACATGTTAGCAATGACCAAAGTGATCAACCAAGTTTAAATATAAAAAACTTTTTTGGAAAGATGATTTTTAATTAAATATATGTTGGTCGTAAATAAGCGATCAATTCTTATAGATGTAAATTTAAAACTTAAATAGGAGATAAATTTTTAAATAAAGTGAATACTCAGTCAAGTGATCAATTTTTGAATGAACAGATTGAGAACCAGACTAATAGTTCAATTATTAGAAAGGTGAAATTTAAACTTTGATTGAAAGATTGATTTCCATACAAAGCTAAATAATCAAACAGGATCGATTCTAGAATGAGTGAATTTAAAACCTGACTAAAAAAAATGATTATTAAAAAAGTAAAATTAAAACTTTTACTGGAAGATTAATCTCCAGAAGAACTTAAGTACTTTAATGGGAGATTAATTCCCAAACTAGTTGATTTAGAACCTAACCTATTGATCAATAATCTAAAAGGTGAAATTCAAACTTTGACTGGAAGATCAATTTCCAGAAAAAGCTAAATACTCATATAGGAGATTGATTCCCAAATGAAAAAAATTAGAACCCGACCGATAGATCGATTAACAAAAAAGGCAAATTCAACCCTTGACTAGAAGTTTAATTTTTAGATAAAGCAAAATACTCAGACTGGAGATCAATTCACATATGAGTGGATTTTGAACCTAACTCATAGATTAAATATCACAATTGTGAAATTAAAAAATTAACTAGGAGATCGATTCCCAGATAAAGCTAAATAATCAGATGGGATATCAATTCTCAAATGAGAAGATTTAGAACTAGACTGATAGGTTGATTATTAAAAAGGTTAAATTTGAACTTTGATTAGAAGATCAATTTACAGACAAACTTGAACTCTCCGACAACAGATCGATTCCTGAATGAGTGGATTTAGAGCATGACTGATAGATCAATTATCAGAAAGGTGAAATTTAAACTTTGATTGGAAGATCGCATTTTAGAAAAAGTAAAATACTCTATTAAGAGCTAGAATGCCAAAAGTGTGGATTTAGAACATGAATAACATATCGATTCTAGGAAAGGTGAAATTCAAAATTTTACTAAAAGATCAATTTTCATATAAAGTTGAATACTTAGATGAGAGATTAGTTCCTAAATGAGTGGAATTAGAACCTAACCAATAAATTAATTATCAAATAGTTGGAATTCAAACATTGATTGAAAGATCTATTTCAAGAAAAAGTTGAACTCTTAGATGGGAGATTGATTCCTAAATGAGTTGAATTAGAACCTGAATGATAGATCAATCATTAGAAATGTTGATTTAAAATCTGACTAGAAGATTGATTTCCAAACAAAGTGAATTCTCAAATTCAAGATCAATTACTTAATGAGTGGATTTAGAACCATGAAATCTAAATTCCACTGAGGATCTATTTCCTAATTTTTTAATTTATCTTAAGCCTGGATCCTTTTATCTTTATATAACTCATGGTTCGATGTACCCTATAGATGTTTATCTTTCAAACCTTCGAGCTATTCTAAATATAGTTTAGCATTCTATTTTGATGTGTCCTTTAAGTTTAATATGACTTTGAGTGAAAGTTTCTTTACTTCCAAAGGGATAACATCCTCTACACCAAAGACTAAAACATATGACATAGATTTAGTTAGAGTTATATATGTGGTCCAGTATGCCCACAAAGATTCAAATAACTTCTTATGCCAATAATTCTTGTAGTCATCAATGGTCTTCTTTAAGATCTAAATTAGGGTTTCATTGAAGTCCTCTATCAATCCATTTTCTTGAATGTAATAGATGGTCGAGTATCTCGATTTGATTTTATGAAGTTTAGTAAAAATGTTCATTTTAGTGCCTCTGAATGAAGGACCACTATGCAAGATAATCTAATGAGGAACACCAAATAGGTAAATGACATTCTCTTTGAAAAGAACTATGTAGTGGATGGTTTTACTATGTTCCTCATTAGATTCCTTAGAATATGCTAGTGTCGAAGCTAACATAGTGAAACCATCCACTACATAGTTCTTTTCTTGTGGATTAATGTTCACAAGTAATGTTTGGAATTTATTCTAACAGATGCATTGTATACAAATGAAAAGGTAACAAAGCATATTTCAATACTTTATAAATACCTTATTTATTAGAAGCCACATATTTCTAAAGATTTGGATGTTTTTGATCTCATTTAGTATTATCAATTCTAAGACAGTTATTAGCACCTTGGGCTCGGTTTAATTATTTGTACTGGGTTTTGACATATACGAGTAATACATCGCACCTTTATTTGGTGTTATGAAAACTATAATAATCTTGGCTTGTCTAGGGGAAATTTAATCTAATCCTCCTCGCTGACTGGAAGTTATGCGGTCAAAATAGAATTCCCATATGAACTTCTTATTCAACTTGAGTTTCTTGATTTGTTCATCGGGTAGTTCATCATTTATCAAAAAATCATCTTGCATTTCGTGAATTGCTAGGAAATTTGCTGCAACATATAATTTTACTATTCATAGAGGAGTTAAATTAATGTCAATCTTTGATGGAATCATCAACCAATGATTACACACCCAGATTAAGTCCTTAGAAGTTAAACTTATGTTTCATTTATGTTTTAAATTAAAACCTATTTCAAAAGATTAAATTATGGAAAATAAATTAATTCTTTTCATTTTCTTCCTTGATTTTTTTTATGTCTAATAATATAAAAATGAATAAAGATGAATTTAATATCAAGATTTTCAAAATAAAGTATCAAAAAAATATATATTGAGTAAATGGATTTTATAAGATTTAGAATATTAAAAAGGATGCCACTTGCTTATTTTCCTTTTGATATAGTTTATGCAACTTTTATTATTAGACATACTTTTGTGCATCTTTCATGTATTTTTATATATTTAGCGCACTTTGCTCATCTTTTATTTGGCATTTTTGTATTCATCTTTTCATCTTGATTTACATTTAGCATCTTTCCTATTTTGGGGTAAGGGTCTTCCATTTAAAATCCTAAAATTATTCTCAGTTGTAAGTTTATCTTCTAAACACGAGAAAAGAAACTCACTCTCTTATATAAGAAAGAACGATCTACAAAATAAACCCAATTTTGTTTGACTGAAATGGAAGCTGTATTAAGAGAATCATTGAATATATTTGTGATAATGGTAATGGTTCTTATAAGATTTAAAATTTTAGAAAATTTGATTTGATTTTATTTCTATGCCAATTTTTTTTTTACATAGGTTTAAATTTAAAATAATCATCTACCCACACATAAGAGAATATACCTTTTTTTATGGGAGGGAGGGAATATACTTTTTTTTATAGCTTTGACCATTTATAAGCTCATCTTCCTTTGATTATATTATGTAGTTCCCCACTTCTTCTTCATTTTAAAATTTAAGATAGAGGATATATACATTCCCAAGAAGTGAGATGGATACTTTCTAACAAAATTCTAAACCCAAGTTCTCTCTCTTTATAGAGATGACTTAGTGTCGACCATGTTAACACTACCATACATCTCTTCATTAATTTCATCATCCTCCTTAGCTTCTTACTCATCTACCTTATGGATGCTTTCTTTCAGATGATCCACCATGTCTTCTATTGACTTTCCTTCCACATGGCATGGATCAACTGGAGTGACTAGCATCCCTTTCAACTGCGCATTTTTCAATATTCTCTAGTGGGAGATATTTCTATTACAAACTTCATCTTCCTTAATCTTTCATCAATTAGTTTTTCATTAATACAGTTGGACTGGGAACCATCTTAGGATGCCAAATCATCTCCTTATCAGATAGTAAGGTTGATTGATTCGTGAATTTCAGTCTCCTCCCATCAAAACTAGAAGATTATTTACTACCTCATGAATGGTGTTGATTGACCCTTGATGGGTATTAACTTGCAAGATGATTGGACGTTTTGATTGGAATATTTCAATACTTATGTAAAGATGGAGGAGATATGGGATTATAATCTTGAAAAACTAATGTTCCATAATCCAAAGAGTTGACAAGAGTTCATTGACTATGCTTATGTCATGGTACTATAAACTGATCTAGTTGTGGAAGCAACAAAAGGTTCTTCTTCATTGCGTCAGTTATGGAAGCAATCAAAGCATCTTCTTCTAGCATCTTAGCTCTTTTGTCCATTTGCTTCAAACCATGGTTCATATTGTGACATTGAGACTTAGTTATCTATTGAATACCGGAGGATCAACCGATCAAAATTTTTTTAAATACAAGGATTTCAAAAATGACTTGTGAAAACCCTTTAGGTTTAGAAGCTGACTAAGGGAAAGTTAGATAGGAAAAGATGGAAGTTTAGTAGAGGCAAAGGAAATTACTAACCACCCTAGATGTTGACTTTAAAGGGAGTCGATCTGATAAATTCAAAGATTGGTGCAGCAACTTTAGCTTGTGGCACATTGAAGGTGACTTATAGATTAACAAACTTGTATGCAAACTTGATTTGGCTGCCCTTAGTAGATTGGGCAACAGTGACGTTGATGTTAAAGATTAATTTTCCAAAGATTTTCTACGATTTAATGAAAATCTGAATCAATAACTGAACTTTCTGAAACTACACAATGAATAATAAATCAAAAAATCCCGCTAATATGAAATTGCATGAAATCTAATAAAATTCATAGATTAATTAAAGATTTGGAAGGTGAAAGAACCTAAGGACCCAAACCAAAGAGAACACAATCAATGTGAAGATTTTGAAGAGGGATTGTTTATGAATTCAAGCATAATTTTGAAAGGAAATTAAAAATTCCTTAAGTAAGGACCCTTGCCCAAAATTATTTAAGTGTATATAAAAATAGGAGTAAACCTGAGTTAGAAAGATTTTATGAGGGGGGAAGTTAAGAATTTATAAACTAAAGCAAGAATTTACTTCACCCACTCAAATTTCAACACGTTCAAAAAAGAAAGACTCAAAAACATATAAATACTTGCAAATGTCACACAACAAATGGGAAAAACCCCTACGAAACCTAGGACCAAATTTATATTTTGGTTGGAATTCAGCTTAGCATTTTGGATGATGCCAAGTAATCTTGGGTTATATTCACTCACGTGAGCATGATCATGCAAACAGTGGATTCAAAGTAAACATGTAAATGTCATTCAAATGATACTTTATGCTGGTTTCACTCGATGGAATAAACAATTATAAATTTAAATACAAAATATAAATAAAAAAAAATGCATAAATCATCAATATAGACAAAAAAATTTAAAGAAAAAACAATCAAAATGAACCCTTAAGACTCAAAAGAATTCTGAATAAATTCAAATAAATTTTAAGAAGTAACCACACAAATGACATGCAAATGTTAGACTATAAACGGGCAAAACCCCTACCCGACTTAGGACTAAATTGCTATTTTTGTTGGCCATCTGATTGGCTTTTAAGATGATGCAAAGTACTTGGGTACCTACTCACGTGAGCATGATTATGCAATCTTTGGACTCATAATAAACATGCAAGTGTCATTAAAATTACAATCCACGCTTGGTTGGCTCGATGGAATATACAATCATAAATTTAAAGACAAAATATAAGTCCATAAAATTACACAAATCATTAATATACGCAACAAAAATTTGAAGAAATAACCAATCAAATGAGCTCTGAAGGCTCAAAAGAATTTTGAAAAAAATTAATTGAATTTTAAGAATCTACCATAAAAAAGACATGCAAATGTCAAACGACAAATTGGAGGAACCACTACTTGACCTAGGATAAAAATTATATTTCAGTTGGCCTTCCACTTAGATTTTAGGATGAAGTCAAGTTACCTTGGGTTATGCTCACTCGCGTGAGCATGATTAAGCAAATAGTGGATTCAAAGTATTCATGTCAATATCATTCAAATGAAAATCATGGTTGAGAGACTTATAAATTTAAATAAAAACATAAATCCAACAAATTACCAAATCATCAAATAAAAAATAAAAACTTAAAGAAATAATTAATCAAAATGAACCTAGAAGGCACAAAAGAATTTTGAATAAATTCAAATGAATTTTAAGATGTAACCACACAAAAGACATACAAATGTCAAACGACAAATTGACAAAACCCATACCATTTGGCTTTTAGGATGAAGCCTAGTAACCCTGGGTTATGGTCACTCACAAGAGCATGAAGAGGAAAATAGTCGATTCGAAGTAATCATGTAAATGTCATTCAAATGACAGTCCATAATGGGATGACTCGATGGAATTCACAGTTTAATAAATAAATTCACAACATTAAAAAAAAAATAAATGAAAGGACTATACAAATCATTAAAACATGCAACAAGAAATATAAATAAAAAAAATCTACATGTTATTTAATAGCCCAAACATTTAATTAAATATATATAAATTTGAAAAAAATCTGTCTTCATTTATAATGGAGAGAGGAGTCTATCCCAGTGGAGACACGAGAAAAATTGGTTAGAATTTATTTTATTTGAAAATTGTTATAAGTCCCAAAAGATTTACTTTATTTATATTTTAAGGTTTTTATATGATTAAATCTTCTTAGTTATATATTATACCACCCCAAAGGGTAGAATAATGTACTACTATCAATTTAAAAGAAAGAAACTATAATTTAATTTCATAATTAAATGCAACATAGGGAATATACAAATCATCCCAAAGAATGAAAAACATAATCTTCTATCGTTCCAATTTGAAAGGTTAATTATAAATTTATCTCCATAATCAAATGAAGAATATACTCAATCCACTATAAGAGCAAATCCAATATCAGTCTCTCCTTTAATTATAAAGTTAAATTTTAAATATGGATAAAGCAAAGTTTTCATTCACAAATTTTCCCCTATCTTAAAAATAAATCTAAGATAGGATTTATTATGGGATCTAGACTCCCTATAGGGGCAAGCCGCTATAGTTAATTACATCTCCTAAGATAATACTCTATAAGTTTAAAGAAATTTTTGGGCTAATTAAATTTCAATGCATAGGTTTTAAATTATAAGTTACAAAATTAATATTTTAAATTTTTTATTTGAGTTTAAGAAAAAATGTGCAAAGAGAAGAGTATATACAATATGGACTTACCACTTGACTAGAGTAAGTTGCCAACTAATAAACCTAATCGTAACAATCATTGTATGAATGAAAGATTTAGATAGCTCAATCCTAGGAATCAAGGAGATGTTATAAAAATTTAAATCAAATGCAATAGAAAATTTTTAAAATGAAAATAAAATCTACACATCTAAAATAAATGTTCATGAATAACAATATATAAAAGAATTGATTTTATTAATTTAACTTTGTAAAATACAACACAGGATCTGTAGTAAACAAATGGTGGCTATGCTCCACCAAAAACAAACATGGATTCTAATCCTATAAGAATCATTTAGATTAAAATACAACTGCTTATAGGCTTTGGCCTGCATGTCTTCTATGGAGTTCCAAAAAGGAATATCCTCTTTAATAGAGGTTATTACATTTTGGAGCCCCACCAATATATTTATAAGTAGTTATTTTGGTACCTTTTATAATTCATGACTCTATAAAACTCAAGGTAAATATAGAATTCTATGAAATGTAAAGTTACTTGACTCTTTTAATATCCAGCATCACTTAGTCATGTTCTATTTTGCAAAAATATAAAAAGTTGGAAATAAAATATAGTTATGAGTGCATAGTGAGAAGTTATATGTATAGAAAGTAAATGAAATTAAATTACATGGCCCTGCTCTCTGCTCTGAAGTGACTCCGAGGCGATTTTTTGGATTGGTTAAGAACTTAATGGATACTTCTAAAAGGTTGAATTAAAAAATTTGCCAATTTTCTGCTCTCATTGTAAAATACGTAGACATGGTTTCTTTGCTTGTTATAAATTATATCCCCATCTTCGGAAGGCTAAGGAGCCTAATAATCCATCTCATAAAAATGATTTAACTACTGCTAAATTAGTTTCTGATACTTCTAATAATGATGTTTTGGTTTTTGATATTCCTAATCATGATGTTAATGTGGCTAATATCTATCAAGGGAAATAGCTGATTAATGTTTCCTTATTTTTGGATTATGTTCAGGTGAAATCGAATCCTATTATTATGGAGATTTGGTTAGAGGACAGGAAGTGAATCTTAACTCTATCTCTCCTACATCTTTTGAATAAAATAATGTTATAGATCAAAATAATGTTGCTAATCTAAATATTATTCCCCTCTTTGTTGAGGCTCCTTTGGAGAATGGGTTGGTTAATAATGTTTATGCGGGGGAGGAAGTTGCAAAAACTGATTGTACTACTCAAGTTGCTTCCCAAACTAAGGTGGAGAAGGTTGTTGATAATGTTGTACACAATGACACTAATATGGTGGGTGATGTAGTCCTTGAGGAAAGAGAAATGTCTCTTTTTAGGGGGCATTCTGGAATGATTAATGATAATAATTTTCTTTTAAATGACAACTATAATAGTGATATTTGTACGGACATTGAGGATATGGACATGTTGGCTAAATGTTTTCCTAGATATGATAATGATACTAGTTTTACCAAGGACCGTGGTAGGAGAGGTAGAATGCCTAAAGCTATTATTTTAGAAACACGTTGTAATACACATTCACAAACTTCTCATTAAGCATTATTTTTATGTGTAACACTATTATTTGGAATGTTAGGGGCGTTGGTTGCCTTTTTCTAAATTTAGAGTGAAAAGCTTGTATCGTATCTATAATATTTCGCTTCTTGTTTTGTTTGAGCCTCATGTCACTTCTGACAAGTTACTTAGTACTGCTAAATTTTTGGGGATTAAAAATGATTTGTCTAATGTTGCCAATAAATTTTTGGTTTTTTGGATAAATTTTATTAGGGTTGACATTATTGGTGATTTTAATCAAGTTATTCATAGTAATATTGAGAGTTATAATTTATAATATTGTGTGTCCATTATTTATGGTATTTCTTCTTGTTATAGAAGATATATATTATGGGATCAAATAATTCATTTTCATATTATTTGTAATCTTACTTGTGGGCTCTCTCCCTATTTACCACTCTATGGAAGATTTTAAAAGTATGATTATGGATTGCAACCTTATTGATGTTAGTTTCTCGGGTGAAAATTTTACTTGGCGTCATGGTCATTTTTGAAAAGATTAGATTGGGTTTTATTTAATGACTATTGGTTGAGTTCTTTTGAATCTACTAATGTTGAGCATCTTAGCAGGACTCTCTCTAGCCATTCTCCTCTCTTTATTAAAATCAAGCCTAGATTGAGAGATTTTACTTCTCAATTTAGATTTCAAAATATGTGGTTACTTCATGATTCATTTATGAATGTGGTAAAAGATAATTGGCATTCTCCTTTACATTCGGATGATGCTATTTCTGGTATGCATAGACTATGGTTTAAGCTAAAAATACAAGGCTATTTTGAATTGGTGGAATCACAATGTTTTTAATAATCTATTTTCTAACATTTTAATTACATGAGATAAGGTGAAGTTTCAGGAGAGTCAATGCAAATCATTTCCTTCTTGAGCTAACTTTGCTCTATTGAGAGAGGCCAAAGATGGGCTTTAAAAACTTCAAGCTCAGGAGGAAATGTTTTGGAAATAAAAAGTGGCTATTAAACATCTTGTTGATGGACACAACAATACAAAATATTTTATTTGGGTTGATGGTTTTGTTACTGATAATGGTGTTGAGATTGCTAATATAGTTGTTCGACACTTTCAAAATCATTTGAGCAAAAGTTTCAACCCTTCATCTATTAATAATCCTAATATTATTCATTCTCTTATTTCTCATGATGATAATGTTTTCTTATATAATCCCCCTTCTTTCGTGGAAGTCAAAGACATTATTTTTACTATGAATTTTGAGTCAGTGGCTGTGTCTGATGGTTTCATGACCAAGATTTTTCAGAAAACTTGGCATATCATTACTAATGATGTCTTTTTGGCTTTTCTTGATTTGTTTTATGGTAATTCTATTCAAAAAAAATTTTCTGGTACTTCTACTATGCTTATTCCTAAGAATAACTCAATCATTTCTTGGAATGATTTTAGTCCTATTAGTCTTTGTACCTTTTATTATAAATTGATTTCTAAAATTTTGATGAATCAGTTAACGATCTTTCTACCAAAACTGATTTCCCCATTTCAAATAAGTTTTGTCAAAGTTCAAGATATTGCTAATAATATCCTTTTGGCTTAAGAATTATGTCGTTATTTAGATACTAAAGTTAGAGGTTCTAATAAGATTTTGAAACTTGATATTACTAAGGATTATGATAGTATTGATTTGAATTTTCTTTATGAGATTATGAAGTTATTTGGTTTTGAATTAAATTTTATTAATCTCATTAAGCTTTGTATCGAAATTCCTTATTTTTCTATCATTGTTAACAAGTCTAATTGCTTCTTTAAGGCTTCTCATGGCCTAAGACTTGGTGATCAGATCTCTTTAGCTCTTTTCAATATTGCGGTCGAATACCTTTCTAGAAGACTTGCTGATCTCTTTGACAAGAGTCCTAGCCTTTATTTTAGAACATTAGGTGGTTTTCATATTTCTCATTTATGTTTAACGAATTGCTTTATTATTTTTACTAATGCCTCTTTAAATAGGATACATAAATTGATGAGCTTTTTTCAACAATTTGAATTTTTTAGTGGTCTTGCACTCAATAAGTATAAATGTGGCTTTAATTCTACTAAAAAAGTTTCTTTGGATCACATTGTGGCTATTAAGAATTTAACTGGTTTCAATCATGTTTCTTTGCCCTTAAAGTATCTTTGTGTGCCTCTTTATAAGGGTAGAAAATGACCTTTTCTTTTTGATGATTTAATTTTGGTTGTGCATAATAGACTTTCTTCTTTATATATTAACTTTCTTAGCTTTGGTGGAAGGTTAACTCTAATTAAAAGTGTTCTTTATTCTATTTGAAGTTACTACATGGATAAGAGGGGGGGGGGGCAGGGGTGAATTGTGAAAACTTTTGACAATAATTAAAACCTAAGCAAGTGTTCTATTTTTTTGATGCTTTTAAAAATTTTAACATGAAAAAGATTTAAACAACTTTTCTTTCATAAATTTTCCCAAGCAAATAATATGAAATAAAATGCACGCAATAATAAAAAGACAATAAGGAAAAAGCACACTGAAATTTTTATAGTGGTTCGGCCAAACCATGACCTAAGTCCACTCCCCGGAGTCCTCCGCTCTGGGTATTTCACTACAAGCAATAGCTCTCCTTTTGCCCCCCTTGGCAAGGCGGAGAAGCCCTTACAATACTCCCTTTCACCAATCCGGCATGGCGGAGTGCCAAACTCTATTATCACCCTTTTGACGACGGCAGAGAACCTTCTCATTTTTTACCTTCTGGAAAAGGCAGAGTACCTCGAGGTCACGGATGTAGAAGAGCCTTTCCCCTTGGAGATCCTCCCACAAAGTCTTCTAGGGCCACAGGAGGAGCAAGATGCAGCAAGTTCGGAGCAACTGTGTGATCTCCCTCACACCTCTTCTCCCTCACAACGCTCACCTTCTCCTTCCTCTCTCAAACCCTAAAGAACTTCTCAAGAGCTCTTTCCCTCGAAATCCCTCTCTAACCACGTTCTCCTCTCTGATTCACAACATCAAAATATGACAAGTTTTATGCATAAAAATAGACTCCAAAATCCTTGAGATATCAAAAGTAGCCATTACTATCATACAGTACGGTTTCTAATCGTACAGTACGATTTGTATAAATAGACTTCGTCCTAGTACGAAGTGGTACGAACAATTAAAAAACATTCATACAATATGATATTAAATCGTACAGTATGATCCACAACAATTCTGTTCGTACAGGATGATAGTAGGGACGATAAAACATCATCTCTGTTCACTGTATGGTACGATGTACATCGTACAGTACAATTAGACAAAACCCAAGAGATCTTCCAGGATGATCTTCGAGACGATTATAATTCATCTACGTTCATCGTATTGTACGAACATGTTCGTACAGTACGCTGTTCAAATTATAATTTAGCCTAAATTTCTTACACTAATCACAGATTTCTTGCACTAATCACAGGTTAAATTAAGTAAGTATTTAAAATAAATTGTACCGTACGAACGGGTTCGTACAGTACGAATGGAGCAAAATAACTTAAGTTAAAACGACAGCTAGGATTTTGGATTTGAACATATCGTACAGTACGATTACATTCGTACGGTATGATCTATTCACAGAATCATCCTACAAAGCTCTGATCGTACGATATGAAATAACATTGTACAATACGATCTACAAAGAATGAAAAACTCAAAATATTTAATTTAAAAATACTCTCCCCCTGTGTGTGTGCATGGTTGCTCAGACTTTATGCATTTTATGGCCATACTCAAGAAAATAAAACTAAAATAAACAACAAAATACATTGCAGACTCATACTCCTAATCTACACATTCTTGAGTCTTCATGTCATCCTGAGTAGCTTTTGATCTTTCCTGAAATGTTAGTACTCCTGGATAATAGCAAATAATACTTAATGAATCTCAAGATAATTCAAACGACATTATTTGTTATCATCAAAATCTCAAACTCGGGGTCATGGGTTGCAACAATCTCCCCCTTTTTGATGATGTCAAATAATATTTATTGTAAGCAAGTGTTAAAGGATTTTTTTTTAAATTTAATTTAAACATAAGAACAAGAAGAAAAGAAATAAAAGAAGATGCAGTACGAGAGAACAAAACATGCATTTAACCATAGAAACACAATACAACAACCTTCTCCCCTTTTGACAGTACCAAAAAGAGGAGCAAACACTAAAAAAGAAAACACAACTATAATACAAAGATAGTTTATAGTGGAGGATCTTGATCAGTAGGTGGTGGAGGTGGGTTTGGTTGGAAGTACTGAAAGAGAGTGTTAAAGCACTGATCAATAGCAGTAAAGCGTTCTCCAAACCATTGCATATCTGTCTTGTGTTGTTGATGTTGTTATTAAATGTGAGTGTCAAGATGAGTCTGAAGTTGGTCGAAGCGTTCGACCAAATCATCTTGTGCTGGTGCAGGTACTCGGGGTGGTGCATGTCGTCGTGGACATGCTTGAGCTGCGGCCGGGGCATCTTCCCCTTCTTCATCATCAAAAACAGGTTCTTCCGGCTCATGTCCCCGATGGAAAAGAATACAGAACTAGGCAACCGTATAAAAAATAGGAAGATTGTCAGGTTCACCAAGATAGGTCATTTGATATATATTTTGGAGAATATATCTTATAAGGTGACCAAGAGCTAAATTTTGTTTTCGGCGAGTGGTAGGGAGACGAATGAAAGTCATATGTCGAATTTAGTCAATAATTAGTTCATCCTCATTGAATTTTGTGTTGGTCATGATAAGGTAGGTAGTGATAGATAGGGTCGGGGTCATGTTGTCACGGTCACCACCTTTGGGTATTATGGAGGTATGAAGGACATGTTGAATTATGTGCGCATTTCTATTTAGGGATGAAACGATAGGTTGGTGTTGATAGAATGCGGCGTTCCTAAGGACCCTATTAACATCACTCCTGTCAAAATCATTTGTAAGAAAAGAACGAATCTTAGGCCCTTCAGTAGATAGCCCAATGTATTGGGCGATGTCAGCTTTGGTTATTTAAACATTTTGATGACAAACAAAAGAGTGGGAAGTGAGGTTGTCGACAGTATATGTTAGATTGGCTAGGAATTCTAGAAGGAGTTCAGAATTGTACGGGAAGGCCAGGGTGAGAAGAAATTGGAGGGTGGTGGAAGCAAAGAGGTTTAGTACCTCGAAGTTCAGAGCCTCCTGATTTAGCAGTCTGGAGGGTGTGATTTTGCATGCTTTGTACTTGTGGTATGCATCCTCGTTTTTGGCATTCAAGAATCGAGTGCTATGGCGGCGAGAGGAAGAAGAACTTCATGCTACCAAACGACCTCTCTTGCTGGAACTAGACATTGTGTACAGGCGAAGTGAGAAGTGAGAAGAACCAAGTGGATTGATTAGTGTAGTGCAAGTGAAGAGGTCTGCCTACCCACCCAATTTATAGAGTTTTCATCACATCCTATAGTACGATAATAAATCGTACAGTAAGATATGGTAATAATTTCTCTCACGGTTTGTACCGGGAAAAGGAGGTCAAAATGTACAGTAATACGAATATCGTATAGTACAATCAAATGAATATCGATCGTCCTGAGGGTTGTTAGTACGACATTTGACCAAAAGTATCGTACATTTCGAATGACATTAATATCATACCAAACTCCTTTATTTCGTTCTCATCCGTTAGCTGATGTGGAACGTACAGAACGATGTGAGTAAATCATACAATATGATCGACAATAATAACGTACCAGCATGCTTAAATTCATCCCAATCCATTCGCTGATGTGGCGTGTATAGTACGAAGATGAGATATCGTACAGTACGATGACCAATAATTTTTCATACAGTACGATCAACAGAGACAAAATTTACCATTTGGTGTGTTCTGTGTAGATTATAGTATACCGTACAATATGATCAGTGTATCGTACAGTATGATATTACAGAGTCAAGGTTACTGCTTTTTGTGTAGTGAGTGTGTGATGATCAGGAGCAGCCCTTTTTTTTTTTATATATGCAGTTATATCTATGACAACTAATCTAGTCCTCAAGGTGCTAAAGGTGTCAAAATCTAGAGGTTTTGTGAATATGTCAGCTAATTGTTCTCTTGTAGCGATGTGATGTAATTCTATATCTCCCTTAGCAACGTGATCTCTAATGAAATGGTGTCTAATGTCTATGTGTTTTATTCGAGAGTACTGAATTGGGTTCTTAGAGATGCAAATTGGGCTTGTGTTGTCACACATGATCGAGATGGTTCCTACAGGTAGGCCAAGATCATGAATTTATTGTTTTAGCCATAGTACTTGTGCAACACAACTTCCTACTGCAATATATTTTGCCTCAGCTGTGGAAAGTGATACTGAGTTTTGCTTCCTACTGGACCAAGAAACTAATGATTGTCCTATGAATTGGCAGGTACCAGTCTATCCTACATCCTGTAAAGTCAGAATCTGAGTACCCTAGGATTTCAAAGTAAGTGCTATGCCTAGGATACCAAATTCCTAAGTTTGGGGTGCCTAGTAGATATCTAAAAATTCTCTTGACAACCGCTAAGTGAGATTCTTTAGGATTAGCTTTAAAACGGGCACAGAGGTACACACTAAACATTATGTCTGGTCTACTGGCAGTCAGGTAAAGAAGGGACCCAATCATTCCTCTATATTTTTTCTGATCTACTGATTTTCCACTGGGATCTTTGTCTAATTGAATTGTTGAGCTCATTGGAGTGTTCATGGGTTTAGCACTACCATTTCATATTTTTTTAAGATATCCTTAATGTACTTTATTTGGCTAAGAAAAGTTCCATTATCCATTTGTTTTACACTAAAGCCAAGAAAGTAATTAAGTTCTTCCATCATGCTCATTTCAAACTTATTACTCATTGTTTTTGAAAATTCATCACATAACATTTTATCTGAAGATCCAAATAGAATATCATCCACGTATATCTGAACAATGAGAATTTCTTGTTTGACCTTTATAAAAAGAGTGTAGTATCTACACTACGCTTTTCAAATCCTCTATCCAATAGGAATGAGCTAAGTCTTTCGTACCATGCTCTAGGTACTTACTTTAATCCATAAAGTTCCTTCTTTAATTTGAATACATGATTTGGAAATTGTGAACTTTCAAATCCCGGGGGTTGCTCAACATAGACGTCTTCCTTAATTACCCCATTCAGAAATGCACTCTTAACATCCATTTGATATAACTTAAAGTTCTTGAATCAAGCAAAAGCTAAGAGCACTCTTATGGCTTCTAGTCTAGCAACATGGGAAAAGGCTTCTTCAAATTCTATTTCCTCAATTTGGTTGTACCCCTTAGCTACTAGTCTGGCTTTATTCCTTATTATTATTACTAAATCATTCACCTTATTCTTGAAGACCCATTTTGTTCCAACAATACTTTGTTCTTTAGATCTTTTGACTAACTCCCAAACATCATTCCTGGTGAATTGGTTCAGCTCTTCTTGTATTGCTAGAATCCAAAATTCATCTCCTAAGGCTTGATCTATATTTGTAGGTTCTATCATAGAGATGAATGCTGAATGACTAACCTCCTTCCTAAGTCCATGCCTAGTTCTTACACCTTCTAAAGGGTCTCCTAAAATTAACTCTTTAGGATGACTAGAAGAATATCTCCATTCTCTAGGAAAATCTTCCTGAGGTT
>NW_021320182.1:1187845-1188054 GCF_001605985.2 Dendrobium catenatum
ATTTGGGTGAACCTAGTGTACATGTCAGATATTATTTCGCTATATTTCATTTGGAAGAGTTCATAATCGTGCAGTAAAATATTAAGCCTAGACTATTTTACTTCATTTGTTCCTTCGTATGTAATGCACAGTCTATCCCAAATCTCCTTACCAGTGGCACAGGTAGATACTCTCATATAATCCTCAGACTTCAATGCACAGAAAAAATA
>NW_021320182.1:1188207-1207880 GCF_001605985.2 Dendrobium catenatum
TAACATTCAGTTGGGCTAAATCCTTATCCTCATTGCTCTATTCATTAAAAGGTGCAGGAGTTTTCAATCCATTAACAATTTTAAACGGTGCAACATATCCATCATTCACAAACATCCACATGCGGTAATCAATATATTGTAAAAAAGTAGACATTCTAATTTTCCAGAAATCAAATGGAATGTTATCAAAAAGAGGTGGACAGGTTATTGAATAACCCTCCGCAGTATTGCGATTACCAAAATGTGACATGATTGTTTTTTCAAGGTTTTCTAAAAAACTATTTTTGATAACAGGCTATGATACCAATTGAAGTCACTAGATGGATAAGAGGGGGGGGGGGTGAATTGTGAAAACTTTTTAACAATAGTTAAAACCTAAGCAGGAGTTCTAATTTTTTGATGCTTTTAAAAATTTTAACATGAAAAAGATTTAAACAACTTTTCTTTCATAGATTTTCCCAAGCAAATATTATGAAATAAAATGCACGTAATAATAAAAATGCTATAAGGAAAAAGCACATCGAGATTTTTATAGTGGTTCGGTTAAACCATGACCTACGTCCACTCCCCGGAGTCCTCCTCTCCGGGTATTTCACTACAAGCAATAGCTCTCTTTTTGCCCTCCTTGGCAAGGCGGAGAAGCCCTTACAATACTCCCTTTCACCAACCTAGCGTGGCGGAGTGCTAAACTCAATTTTCACCCTCCTGGCGACAGAAGAGAACCTTCTCGTTTTTTTCCCTCCTGTAGAACGCAGAGTACCTCGAGGTCACGGATGTAGAAGAGCCTTTCCCCTTGGAGATCCTCCCACAAATTCTTCTAGGGCCACAGGAGGAGCAAGATGCAGCAAGTTTGGAGCAACCGTGTGATCTCCCTCACACCTCTTCTCCCTTACAATGCTCACCTTCTCCTTCTCTCTCAAACCCTAAAGAACTTCTCAAGAGCTCTCTCCCTCGGAATCCCTCTCTAACCACGTTTTCCTCTCTGATTCACACCATTAAAATATGATAAGTTTTACACGTAAATACGGGCTCCAAAATCCCTGAGATATCAAAAGTAGCCGTTACTATCGTACAGTACGGTTTCGAATCATACAATATGATATGTATAAACAGACTTCGTCCTGGTATGAAGTGGTACGAACAGTTCAAAAACATTCATATAGTACGATATTAAATCGTATGGTACGATCCACAACAATTCTGTTCGTACAGGACGATAGTTGGGACGATCAAACATCGTATATGTTCATCGTATGGTACGATGTACATCATACTGTACGATGAGACAAAACCCAAGAGGTCGTCCAGGACGATCTTCGCGATGATTATAATTTGTCTCTGTTCATCGTATTGTACGAACATGTTCGTACAGTACGTTGTTCAAATTATAATTAAGCCCGGATTTCTTACACTAATCACAGATTTCTTTCACTAATCACGGGTTAAATTAAGTAAGTATTTAAAATAAATCGTACTGTATGAACGGGTTCGTATAATACGAACGGCACAAAATAACTTACTTAAGTTAAAACGACGGCTAGGGTTTTGGATTTGAACGTATCGTACAGTACGATTACATTCATACGGTACGATCTATTCACAGAATCATCCTATAAAGCTCTGATCGTACGGTATGAAATAACATCGTATGGTACGACCTACAAAGAAAAAAAAACTCATAATTTCTCATTTAAAAATACTCTCCCCCTGTGTGTGTGCATGGCTGCTCAGACTTTATGCATTTTATGCCCAGACTAAAGAAAATAAAAATAAAATAAACAACAAAATACATTGCAGACTCATACTCCTAATCTACCCATTCTTGAGTGTTCATGTCGTTATGAGTAGCTTTTGATCTTTCCTGAAATGTTAGTACTCACGGACAATAGCAAATAATATTCAATGAATCTCAAGATAATTCAAATGATATTATTTGTGATCATCAAAATCTCAAACTTGGGGTCATGGGTTGCAACACTATTCCTATTTATAGTTTTCAAACTTTGCTTCCAACTCAGGCTCTGTGTAATAGACATGAAAAAATCTTCATTAAGTTCATTTGGAAAGGGGTTGGTAACAGCTCTAAAATCCATTGGTCTTCAGGGAATAAATATTGTGGCACTTTTGATGAAGGGGCTCTAGGTTACAAGTTGTTGAAAGATTTGGCTTATTCTTTTTCATTTAAGTTATGGTATAAAATCTGTGCTAATAAGAGCCTTTGGGCTAATTTTATGAATGTTAAGTATTTGTGTGGAAAAGCATCCCACCATGTGTTGCTTTAATAAAGGTAATTCTAAAGTTTGGCTTCCCCTTTACAAAGTTAAATGGGCAATTGAGCATTCTATCGGTTGGGGCCTAGGTGGTGGAAATACTTTATTTTGACAGGATCATTGGCTTGGAGGCCAATCCATTTATTCTATTTTTAATACCTCCTCTAATTCTTTCGTGAAGGTTAATTATTTTTTCAATTGTAATGGTTGGGATGTTGAGAAGCTTTCTAACGTGTTACCTAATTTTATTACAGCAAATTTTACAGATACCTTTAAATATGAATTCTCCTTGTGTTCATCTTTGTTCTTTAACTAAAGATGGTAACATTAGTTTAAAGGATCTTTGGCATTCCTGTAAAGCTAAGCAAGATGTTTCTAAAATTTTCAAAATGATTTGGCATAGAAGCATTCCTTCTACTATCTCTATTTTCATATGGCATATTTTACATAAGTTTATCGCTACAGATGATAACTTGATTAAACATGGTTTCATTATTCCTCCTAAATGTCAGTGTTGCTATCATATGGACAATATGCATCATGTCTTTGTTTTTGGTCCTTGTGTTACGATGTCCTAAACTAATTTTGAGGATATTTTTCATTTAAACATTTTTTTTATAACATTTCCATTAAATCCTTACTTAACTGCTTGTTTGATAATTCTAAAGGTCAAATCATGAATGTTATTCCCTCTTTTATCCTTTGGTTTTTACGATTGATATGATTATTCAAAATGTTAATGATAAGATTGGGGATTATTTTCTGCTAAGCTGCTTTCTGTTAAGGATTCCAAAAACCATCACACTGATATGGTGGATTTTGGGATTAAGCTGGATGTGGAAATTTGTCACAATGTACCCAAAAGTATTTCTTGGTTGAAAGCTTGAAGTAGTTTCTTTAAGTTAAATATGGATGTTATTACAACTAAGATGATGGCGTGTTATGGTGGGGTCATCAGGGACTCCAATGGTAAGTGCATTTTGTGTTTTGCTGGTCCTCGTTATAACTATGATGTGAATAATGCTACCACTTTTGCTATTCTCTATAGTTTACGATTGTGTTTATCTCAAAATTACATTAATATTATGGTGGATATCTGTTCCTCGAATTGCTATCAATCGTTCATTTTGAGTAATGATAAGAGTTGCTCTCCTGAGATGTTTTACATGAGAAGGGAAACTAAGAATTGCTTGCACATGCTTACCTTTTATTTTTCTGTTATTGATGTCGTGGGAATACTTGTGCCACTGCCATTGATAGGTGGGTTTGTGGGCTTGAATCCAAGGCTAATTTCTTTAGCTCTAATTTACCCCTTCATGTGAGGGGTCTCTTAAATTTAGATAAGAGTAATGTTCCTTATGTCAACCATTTAGGTGGTTGGGTGTGTTGGTTTTTTATCTTTCACTTGCTGCTTTCTTATGATCCATTTCGATTGACTGGGCCTTCAACTTATCATCTAGGTTGTGGTTATTCTTTTTTTTATTTTTGTTGGAGAATATGGTTGTTGAGTTTAAGGTTTAATGGTCTTGTGGTGGTGGCTCTTACAGAATATCTTGTGAGTGTCTTATGGTTTCTATGATATTTCTTCTCTATTTTTCTGGGTCTGTGTTATCATCCGTGAGGTGAATGAGACCTGGTGCAGGCTTTGGGTTGTTGTGACCTAGTTGGAAGGGAGGACTTTCACGAGTATTTGTTATTTCCTTATTTATTGTGGGTGTTCTATTTGATGCTTCATTTTTGTTGGTACAAGATGAATGAGGGTATTATTTATTATCCTGCTATGTCTTGGTATCATGGTTTTGGTTTTATGAGGTCTATTGCTGGTTACATCATGACTACTATGATTTTCATAATCTATAGCTCTCACTCTACTATTGGTGGTATGTTTATGTGGTTGGGGTTGGCTTTCATTATCATGAGGTTGGTTTGTATTCACCTGGAACCTATTGCTAACCAACTGCTTTTGGATCATTGGTTGCGAGTTGATTTATCTAGAGAGGAGGCTTACCTTGTTAACTATCTTGAGAATTCTATTATGAACATTATGCAGTACAATCTTCTTTGCATCTAGTGGCATATAAAACATTTGTTGTTTGGGTAGGGTTGCCTTAATTTTGGTGGTTGTTGGAAATTGAATTGGAGCTATAACCTCTTATAATTTTATCTTTATTGTTGGGTTTGTATTTCTGTCGATTATCATCTTTTGCAGAATGCAGTCACTACAGATTATCTTGCTGTTGAGCATTTAAGGAGGACTATGGAGTTGTATACTGTTTTTTGTACCTTTATGATTTTTTGGGTGCTCGCTCTTGTGCACCGTAGAATGTACCTAGGTTATTTTATTCTTTTGCTTTGTAGGGAACTCAAGCTCGTACATTTTTTAACTTTTCTTTTTGTGCCTCTTTCAAGCAGTAGTGAGCTTGAGTTCCCCTTAAGCACCGTATAATCATTTTCTTTTATTAACACGTAGGCCCCTCCATGAGTTTCCCATAAAAAAAATTCACTCTGCTCTCTAGCGCACTGACAGAAAATTATACTCCAGACTATCGAAGACTTCAAGATAGATTAGATTTTTATTTATTGTAATGAAGTCTATACTTTTTCTATTTTTCTTAAGTCTAAGAGAGTGTGATTGTAATTGGGTAACCGTGCAGACACACGCTGGGGGAGTGAGCCAAAACATTAATTTTTAAAACTAATTGTACTGTATGATTTAAAATCCTACTGTATGATTTTCAAATCGTACTGGGTGATTTGCATTAATGCTCCTCTAGAATGATGTTAATCAAATCATGCATTAAAAATTTTCCTTTTGAGCAATTGCTACTATACAAAATTGGGTTTATACAGATGAAGACTAGAGTATGAAATGGGTACATACCAGTTCATCCCCTATATGCACATAAATGTTTTAAACTATTTATATTGTATGAAATTGGATTTGTGCAGACAACATCCAAAGTATGAATAGGGTGCATACCAATACGTCCCATACAAACTCATTATTTTCTTAGATGTTTGTACTGTATGAAATTTTGTTCGTATAGATGACGTCGAGAGTACAAAATGGATGCATACTAGTTCATCCCAAATGAACACAAAATTTTTTGAACTATTTGTATTGTATAAAATTGGGCTCATATAAATGATTTCCAGAGTATGAAATTGGTGCATACTGGTTCATCCCATACAAACCATCATTTACAAAACTATTCATACCATACAAAATTGAGTTTGTACATACAACATCAAGAGCATGAAATGAGTTCATGCATGTTTGCACCACATGAAGCATAACTTGATTTAATAGATCGCATTTTATGATATATGGTTTGTATATAAAATTCGCAGTGTATGAAATAAGTTCATATGATTTTATATCGGACAAACTTGCTCAATTTTGAACTGTTCGTATAGTAAGATGTGTGTTCGTACATATGACTAACATAGTATAAAATTAGGTTCGTATAGGATTATACATGGCTTTTTGTACTATTTGTTTGTACAAAGTGTGATCATACTGTACGATCCAAGTATGTTTAACTTGAAATTTTCAATTTTTTGGATAGTTTTTCTTGTCCTTTTTATATAAGTGTCCTAAAAATTGGTAGTCTATTTCTTGCTATGAATTTTCTCAAGGAATTGAAAATAAGAGTGTTTTGGGAGAGTGTTCAGGAGTGAAGTTTGAGTGATCTTGCATGTGAAAAGGTTGCCCAAAGGTGAGAATCTCCTTATGTGTTCTTTAAACCTCTATCTTACATCTTTTATGACCCTTGAGAGAAGATCTTTGGAGTAGATCTTATACTCTACCATCACCAAAAGGATGAAAAAGGATGTTGGTAGTCTGCCATCACCAGGAGGGTGTAAAAGGATGATGGAACTCTACCGTCAATAGAAGGGTGAGAAAGGACATTTGTATTCTGCCATCACCAGAAGGGTAAGAAAGGATTTTGGTACTCTACCGCATAAGGTTTTGTATAAGAGAGGTTATTGTAAGGGCTTCTCTTCCTTGCTATGGGAACAAAAGGAGAGTCACTTTGATAAAGTGCAATACATGAATAAAGAGTCTTCAGGGAGTGGACGTCAGTCTAGTTGGACCAAACAATTATAAAATTTGGTGTTCTTCTGTCTTTACATTTTTATTATATTTCTATTTTTCTGTATTTAAGTGTACTATGGTTGAAAAATATTTTTTGTGAAAATTTTATTATTATGCTAAAAATTTTAAATCAGTTTTCTAAAATCTAAGAGAATTTTTGAATTATCAATTCACCGCCCTCTTGGTTAGCCTTGTGATAGTTGTATTAGGTCTAATAACCTATTCAAACTTTCAAGTGGTGTCATAGTATATTTTCAAAAATTAAGGTTTAGACAACTTTTTAAAAATGATCATGGATACTTTTGGAAACTGTAACACCTCTGAAGGATTTTTGATAACTAAACCCCCACTATTTGATAATATTCATTTTTACTTAAAGAAAACTTGTATGTCTACTTTTCTTCAATTGCTTGACTATCACATATGGATTTTAGTACAGGAAGGTTACACTGGAACCACTAGACTTATTAATGCCATTATGACTGAAATAAAATTTATTGTTTGGACAAAATAGGAAAAACAATTAACTCAACTAAATGCTAAGAGCTTAAATAGTTTTTTTTGTGCCCTAAAATCTGAGGACTATTTGTGTGTTTTAACTTATAAAATTGGAGAAAAATTTTGGGAAAGATTTTGCATAATGAATGAAGGAACTAACGAGGTGAAACAACCAAGATTGAACATTGTATTACATGACTATAAACTTTTTCATATAAAATCGAATGAATTAATTACTAACATGTATACTCATTTTACACATATAGTCACCACATTACATGCTTTATGTAGGGAACAAATAAATTCTAAAAAAAGCTAACATCAAATGGAATTTGTAAGTTGATTAATTAGCTTTTCCTGTATGTTTGAGATCACATTGTTTGAAACAATCCCACAACTCAAGAGAGAGAACGTCTGGTTTTTAGAGAGTGTTTTGGGAGAGTGTTCAGGAGTGAAGTTTGAGTGATCTTGCATGTGAAAAGGTTTCCCAAAGGTGAGAATCTCCTTATGTGTTCTTTAAACCTCTATCTTACATCTTTTATGACCCTTGAGAGAAGATCTTTGGAGTAGATCTTATATTCTACCATCACCAAAAGGATGAAAAAGGATGTCGGTAGTCTACCATCACCAAAAGATCTTTGGAGATGATTTCTATCTTCGTGTTCGAATTTTGATTTCTCGCATCCTTTTCTCGCGACTGGTGGTGCTGTTGCCGGAAGTTCGTCGGTGTTTTTGGTCGATGTCATGGATGCTCCGTAGTCCCCTGGTACTCTACGCAGTGGTGGTAGAGGGAGGAATGGCGTGGTGATCAAGGAGGGGGAAAAACTGTCGATTTGTCCATTTTTTGTGGAAGGCAAGGGGAAGAAGGTTGTGAAGGAAGATTTTAATGTTCAGAGTATTTCAGATTCAAAAGAATTTGTTGGTGCAGCTAATTCCGTTTTTCTTGATTCTTCTGGGATGGAGGAGCCTATCTTGAAAGTTAAAGGTTTTTATGGGGTGAATAAGGTAAATCAGGTCTCAGTTGATCTGATTGATGAGGAAATCTTGAAGAATCATGAGATTAATGGTGGTGGGAATGTCTCTGGCAAGGATATGTTGAATGATGAAATCTTGATGAACAAATTAAACGAGGATAGTAGACAGAATGGCATTGGCGAGATGGGTGGAGCTTGGTCGAAGCCGAAGCACATTAAGATTGTGTTTAATAAAGATCAAGTTGAATTATCTGAGGATGGGATTGTTGTTCGGATTAATTCAGAATTAGAATTTAAGAACTCTGAAGTCTTGAAGAATTGTGTTGTTATTAAGGTTCTTGGGAACAACGTGCCTTTCTCTGTATGCAACGTTAAACTAAGAAGGCAATAGAGTAAGTTCGGTGGATTCCATATGACTTCAATTGGCATGAACTGGATTCTCTGTTCATTCAATACAAATAAGGTTGTGGAAGAAACTTTGAATGGGGGTCGAGGTATGTGAATGGTTACATTGTCGGCAAGGATAGGTGGTCTCCTACCTTTGATCCGTATTCCTTCAAAGGGATTTCAGCTCCTATTTGGATTAGACTCCCATGTTTACCGCTTTATTGCTGGGATGAAGATAATCTAGCAAGGATTACATCTCGATTTGGCAGGCCTATGTACTTTATTGGGAATACATTCAGATGGGGGAAGAGAGAATTTGCCCGCATATGTGTCAAGATCGACCTAGAGAAGAAACTTCCTAATGGAGTGTGGATTGATGGACTAGCTAGAAGGTTCTTCCAACGAGTGGAATATGAGAAGATTCATTTACTATGTTATCATTGTGGCCGAGTGGGATATGATGTGAAGGAATGTCCTGAGAATGTTGCTCATGGGATCAATGACCAGACGCTGAATAAATATGAAGTTGTTACATGAGAATTTGAAAAAGCTGAGGTTGATGTTAAGCCTGTGATGAATAAATCAGAATATGGCCCTTGGATACATGTCCACTTTAAAAACAGATGTTTCATTAAAGGTGGAGCTGGTTATAAAGCAAAGGATGATAATAATGGGGGCAGGCTTGGAAACAGGGGAGATGTGACTCAAGAAATTACTACCCAAAAGTAGATTTTAAGTGAAAAGAAGAGTGAGGTTATAGTGGAGAAGCTGATCTCGGGCCCAGAAACTACTACAGTGAAAGATAAAACTGCTGAAGACATTCAGTCAGGTATCTCTCTAAGTAACAAACTTATTGAGTTGATTGATGATAGTGAAGCAGACCATACGGGAAAGCCGAAAGAATATAGTGGATCACATAACAAGATTCTGGAAACTGCAGATATTAAGAGTAATGTTATATCTTGTTCTAGTGGGACTACTAAAGTTAAACTTACTAAAGAGCTAAAATCCATTGGGCCAATGGATTCAGATTTTAAGAAGAAGAAGAGAGATGGAAGGTTGAATTCCATGAGTGGGGTGGGATCCCCTACACTAGCTTAATGTCTTCGTTATTATTTTTGAATTACAGAGGGGCTAGGAAAAAAGAGGTCGTTCTGTATTTGAAAGAGGTTGTTAGAGATCAAAACATTTTCTTCAATGGGATTATGGAGACAAAGATGACAAATATTGATAGGAAGGATGTAGATGGTCTTATTGGAAAGGATTGGGATTATTTCCATTTTCCTGCTGATGGTCTTTCACGGGGTATCCTAGTGCTATGGAATATAAAGGTTATGACCATTGTGATCATTGAGTCCTCTTCCCAAATGATAGTTGGAGATCTCTCTATCCCCAACTTGGGATTGTGGAAGGTTGCTATAGTGTATGGAAGTAGATGCTGTAAGGAGAGGGAGCTTCTTTGGAGCCAGCTTAGTTACTGTATGGATAGTTCTACCCCCTCTATTATTGGTGGAGATTTCAATTGTTTTTTGAACAAAGAAGAGATGAGAATTGGTAAGAGGTTTCTTTTCTCTAAAGGACCTAAAGATATGAAGCACTTTATGACAATCTTTGATTTCCAAGATGTGGGGAGTATTGGACCAAGATTCACTTGGTGCAATAACAAGGAAGGAGCCTCCAGGATTTGGGAAAGGCTGGATAGCTTTATTTTGAATTTGGTTGCACTCCAAAAGCTTCCTATAGCTGCCACTATGCATCTTTCTAGGGTGGAATCAGATCATAGTCCTATTGCCTTCAAGATGGATGATAAAGTGCGTATCAAATCAAAGACAATCAAATTTGAGGACACTTGGAGATCTTATCCAGTAGCCAGAAGTATTGTGTATCATGCTTGGAGGAAAAATGATTTCGGTGATGAAGGTATAGTGCTTCAAAGGAAGATTAGTAGAACTTTGAAAGCCCTTTTTTCTGGAGTAAAAACAAATGTAAAGATTTGAATGTGCTAAAAGAAGAACTTAAAAAGGAGATTTTGGATCTCCAACACAAAGAAGCCGTGGGCATTGAATGGTCAGCTCAAGATCTCCACCTACTTAGGAGTAAAATTCATGATCTCAATGTAACCTTGAAAAGATTGTCCACTTGGTGGAATCAAAGAGCAAAAGAAAGATGGCATGATGATGGAGACACAAATTCAAAAATGTTTCATTGTTTTGCTACGGGAAGGAGGAATAGCAATAGAGTGAATCAAATCAAAGATCTCCAGGTTGATTAGAGGGTTGGCCGGAAATCAGTGAAAACCAAAAACTGACATCTGAAGAGGTTGCGGCTCTTAATTTTGATTTTATGGTGGGTGAGCTACATCAATCAGTTTTCCAACAAGGGAATAATAGATCTCCAGGTATGGATGGTCTCACCTCTTCATTCTACAAATTCTATTGGGATATTGTTTGGAAAGATCTTTGGAGTGCCATTAATTGCTTTTTAATTTCTAGGCATATGAAAAAAGATTGGAAAGATACCTTAATAGTTTTGATTGCTAAGGTGAAGAATCCTGTACTTCCATCCAATTATAGGCCTATTAGTCTTTGCCAGACTAACTACAAGATTGCAGCTTCAATACTGGTGAACAGGTTGAAGAAGTGTATTCCCAAATTGATTATTGAAGAACAAATGGCCTTCAGCCCAGGTGGATCAATTTCAAAACATTGTCTTCTAGCTTAGGAGATTTTTCACAAGTTCAAGATCTCCAAAAATAGAAAGGGATTGATGGCTTTGAAGTTGGACATGGAGCAAGCGTATGATAGCATGGGATGGCCAACTATTGGTCAAATTCTTATATGGTATGGCTTCCATTCTATGTATGCTAACCTTATTTTGGAATGTATTGTAGATGTGAGATTTTCCATTATTATTAATGGAAATAATTCCAAGTGGATCAATGCTTGTAGTGGATTTCGGCAAGGGTGTCCACTCTCCCCTTATCTCTACATCATGTGTTCTCAATTGATGTCCAACTCTTTAAAGCAAAGGGGTCAAAGCCTTGGCATTCAAATCTCTCCTAGAGGACCAAGGATTACTCACCTTATGTTTGCAGATGATGTACTTATCTTCTCTAATGCCTCCAAGGTGTTAGCTAAGACTTTGAAGGCTATTGTTGAAGACTTTTGTAAATGGACGGGGCAAAAAACTAATGTCAACAAATCACAGATTATTTTCGGTCAGAGTGTCAGTCTCCCCATGAAGAAAAAACATGCAAAAGTTTTTGGTTTCAAAGTGGCTAAGGAGCTAAACTACCTTGGGATAAAAATATCTCTTAATAGGTTGAGGGTGGCTGACTTTCAAGATCTTCTTATCAATGCTATGGATAGACTTAATGGTTGGGGTAAGAAATCTCTTTCTATGGGTGGTAAGATCATTCTCATTACAAGTTCTCTTTTAACTATGCCAAATGAAAATTCATTTGGGATGTTAAGCCCTATGAACTTAGTCCCAAGCTAACCAAGAGGGGGCGGGGGGGTGAATTGGTATTTTAAAATTTTTTTCAACAAAAGCAATAAGATCACAAACCAAAACAAAATCACACCACAAGACAAAAATAATGTGGAAATTAAAGTGCGGAAGCAAGAAAATAATAACACAGAAATTTATAGTGGTTTGGTCAACTTGACCTACGTCCACTCCATAGAGGCACCCTCCAAGTAATGCACTACAAAACGTGTCTCTCCTTTAGCCCCCACGGCTAGGCGGAGAATCCCTCACAAAGAAGTCCTTTTTGCCACCCCGATAAGACAGAGAACCTATCTACTTTTGCTTCCTCCAAAAGCTGGCAGAGAAACACAATCCAGTGCTAAAAACCTTATATTTACCGACCCTTCCACGGACAAGAAACTCTAGATGAAGAAGAAGCAGAGCGATCCTTGAAGCACCCATGTGAATCCCCTCACAAGCTCCCCCTCACAAGATCCATTCTCTCTCTCTCTCTCTCTCTCTCTCTCTCTCTCTCTCTTTCTTCTCCTTAAGGTCTTCTCAAGTAAGGCCAACGGCAAAAGATTTGTTCAAAATGTTGAATAAGAGTCATTAAATATAAGAGGGCTTTCAAAAAGGGATAGGGGCTTTTACATTAATTGCACAGTTGCCGACAATTTATCGTCCGGCTGATATGAAACCTCATTCCTGGCCGATCAGCTACAAAGGTGCTCAAAAGCTATCGGCCAAGTAGCATCACACCTAAAATGCAAACAGCTGATTTAATATTGGCTTTGATCGTCCCAGGCCGATCTCACGATCATCCCAGCCGATCAGTCAAATTCGAAGATAACTGATTCGCAGAGCACTCGCCCTGAATTTTGAGTTGAGCGATATTCTATCGTTCTAGAAAGTGCCAACTAAGGTTTTTTGAATAAGATCGTCTGGCCGATCCTAGCAATCTTCAGGACGAATATGATTATATCAATCTATCTTTACTTACTCCAATGATTTCCTTATCAATTGAGGCAGTCTATTGTGAATATCGTCAATAGGCAGAATGCAATGATCATCCTGGTTACGATTATTTAAAAAATACATAATCAACCATTAATTGTCCTAATGGTGGTAAACTTCCTTTTCTGTTTTTGAGCTTATGTGTCTCTGGCCGATATCACGGATCGTCCAGGATGATCTGTTAATCGACGACTACTTAATTAAGAATCCTTATTTATCGATTTACTCATTTTAAGCAAACCGCTAGATCACGTCCAGGACGACATAGTTAACTATACGTCATTGGCCGATGGGGTAAGTAAACAAAAACTCTGAAAGTCTCGTCGAGAGTGATGTGTGAAGTGTGTGTGTAGGAGTTGCCTAAGCATCAGTCTCTGTTTGGTAACATTTACAAAATTAGACTCAAGAAGAGAAGCAATATAGTACAGATGACTCATCCCTAAACGCTACACGCAATCTTGAACTGGCTTCGTTTGTTCAGTCGCAATCTGTCGATGTTCCTGAAAGATTAGAAGTACAGTAGTCCAAAGAGAATCAATAGTGTTCTTGTCAATCATTCAAAACATAAGTCATGAAAAGTAGAATTGTGCAACAATCTCCTCCTTTTTTATGATGGCAAAACACATGAAACATTTAGCAGTAAAATCGGGATCAACAAGTGTAAAAAATCATAAACTTCTCCCCCTTTTGACAATCAAAAAGGAGGAGGGAAAAGACAATATACAAAAATTTTTTTTTTATTTAACCACAGGCATGAAAATGATATGTATTCCCATGTGATTGATTTAAAAAACTTGTGGGTTAATGAGCGTTACAATCCTCAATAATCCAAAGAGTGGTAGAATTCCGGTCATGGTTACCCTTAGCTAGACATTGTCTTAGGGTAAGAATCATCTTTTTGAAATCGATATGAATCCTACTCAAGAGAATTAATTGGATTATGACGAAAAGAATTCATCCACACTTTTGGTTTAAGAAAAAATATCTTATTAAAATAAGAGAACCCAAAGTAAATCTGCCATGATCGCGAAACAATCGAAAATTCAAGCCTATGAAATCCATTAAACTTTTCTATAGTTCTAAAGATTTAAATAAGAGGCAAGACATTAGCTTGCTTTGGTTGAGTTGGGCTCATTTTATGTCCTCTTGTCAATTGCATGGCGCATTTGGTGCATTATTATTATATAGCAATTTTCAATTTTGGACATCTTTGCGCTTTTTTATTGGCATAATAGGGTTTAATTTTTTTTTTTTTTGCACCACGCACATTCTCTTTTATACCTCTAAAAAAATCCTTAATGTTGAGATATCTTCTTAGAATTAGAGAAATAGGAGCTATATCTCTAACATACGGAAGATTACCACAAATCAGAATCAATAATCAAGACAAGAGATAAACGAGGTCTTGTTGTGACAAAAAAACTTTAAACATTATAAATACAAGATAGATTTACTTACGCAGCTTATAGAAAATTATTAATTTACATACAACAATCTTTAATTTGAAAATGATTTTTGATTAGAAAAGAAAACTTTGCCAACTAAATAGGTTATTAGAAAGGGACAGCAATACAACAAATTTATTTTTTTTTATTCAATTTACTTAAGAGCGATTAAGAAAGAGAAACACCATGACTACAGAATTTTTAAATATAAAAATAGAGGGACATGGAATTGTTATCTTATTTAGCGATGATGTTGAAAAGCTAAGTAAGAAGAAAAAAAATAATAAAACACATCAAAACTAAGAAAGAAAAAAAAATAAAAAGCAAAGAAATTAGTATTAAAAGATCAAGATCATGCCATTGTATGTCAATCACACCCAATCTGGTCCTTAAAGAATGAAAGTGTCGCCACATGAAGGCCAGTTGGTTTAGTAAAGATGTCAGCCAATTGATTTTCAGTTATTCACATGTGCTAAACTCAATGTCTCCTTAGTCATATGATCTCTAATGAGTGATGACGTGACTGCCTAAATGTCACTGTGTTAGCTTAGTTACCTTGAATATTGGCATAGGATTCTCTAGAGATGTAAGCACTAGTGGCACTAATGTTTTCACAAAAAGATTGAGATTGGTGCCTTACAGGTAATCCTAAATCCAAATACCTGTCTCTTTCAAACAAAGGACTTGGGCCCACACACTAACTCCCACAGAGCAATGTACTCAGCTTCAGCAGTGGAAAGTGCTTAGAGTTTTGCTCAATACTAGACAAGAGACCAAAGGACTGTCTAATTAATTGACAGTCCTGAAGCTGCTTTTTCTATCCACCTTACATCTATACAAGATCATGAGTCAGAAAAATTACCAAACAAATCTCAAAGAAGTGAGTGTCTCAGGGTAAACCAAAATCCCTGAAGCCTTGGTCGCTGATCCAAAAAAAGTATCTAAAAATTCTGCCCTTAACAACAGTCAGGTGGGACTCCTTAGGGTTAGCTTAAACATCTAGCACAAAGGCCAAACCAATAAACATAATATCTGGTTGGCTCGCAGTCAAGGTAAAGTAACAAGATCCAATCGATACCTCGTATACCTTCTTCTGATCAACAAGAACTTACCACTTGAGGTCCTTTATCAATGGAGGCATTAGAGTCATTGGGAGTGTTTTAAATTACGTTAGCTTTAACTCCTCTCATATTTCTTCAAAAATGTCCTTTTGGATGTTATGTATTCATTGATTTAAGAGGTTCCATCCTCCTAATCTGTTTTTATTGCCTAAACCCCAAAAAGTAGGAAACTCTCCCATCAACTCATCTCAAAACTCTCCTACTCCACTTATCTTGATCAGAAAATCAGTCACATATTTTTTTATTAGAAGATCCAAGTAGTATAATCATCACATAAATCTGTAACTATGAAAGTAAATCATCTCAAACTCTTCCTAAGAAAAAGGGTGTGTCTACACTCCCGTTGACTAAATGTCCCTCTTAGAGTGAATGTTCTAAGCCTTTCATATCAATGTCTCTTGGTGCCTGGCTCATATAACCCTACAAAGGCCTTTTTTATATTTAAAACTATGATTTGATAATTAAGGAACGCGCTCAAAACCTGGGGGTTGCTCCACACAACACATCTTCTTTTATTTTCCCCATTAATAAAAAGGCCTCTTGACATCCATTTGAAAAAGGCTTAAATCCTTTATAAACAGGCAAAGGGCTAATAGACTCCTAATGGTTCCCAATGCTTAGCTACAGGGGCTGAACAACCGTGTCCTCAAAAAGTTTATGCCCTTCTATTTGGTTATAACCCTTAGCCCACCAATCTTGCTTATTCCTAACCTACCACTCCTGAAATCATTCACCTTGTTCTTAAAGACAGCCACTTTGTCCCAAGCAAGCACTTTGCTCCCTTAGGATCTTTCTACATTAGCTCCCAAACATCATTCCTTTACAAATTTTGATTCAATTCTTTCTTGTATTGCCTAAAATCCAAATCCCATCAAGTAAGGGCTTGCGTTAATGGGTTGTGGGTTTAGTCATTGAGAAAAGGAGAGTGGTTCACCGCCCTTCCATAAGTCCATGTTTAGTCTCAACTCATCTAAAGGGTGCTCCTAAGATCAAATCCTTGGGTTGACTGTAGAGTATCTTCCAATCTCTAGGCAAAGTGTGTGAGAAATGGTCCTAACCCTTTTCATCCAAACAATATTTTCTCCTCTCTGGGTGACTTCTCCCTTACTCTCTTCATTCACTTTGGTGTTCTACTCCACCCTCCGCCAATTGTTCTACTCCACTAGTAATCTCACCCTCATCATCATTCTCAACTCCAGTTTCTTTCGGGATCAGACTCATCAAACACTACATGGATTATCTCTTCCATCATTAAGTTCTCCTTGTTAAACACCCTCAAAAGACTCCAACACTAGAATATCCAAAAGAATACTCCTTCATCAGATTTTAGATCACAATTTTCCCAATGAGATTCCCATTATTGTGAATAAAAACCTGACAATCAAAAAAGACATAGGAAGGTGGGAAAGATGGGTATCCTACCGTCTTAAGGACTACACACGAGGGATGTCTTTTCTAATTTGGCTCTATACCATTCACCATTAAACAATAACAAGGCCTGGTGTTAGATCGCGTTAACAGCCCCAAAAGTATTTGTAGGAAGTGAAATGACTACAACAAGCATGACGTCTACGCGCTTCCTACCACAGGTCTATGTTCTTCCTTTCCAGCTACCCCTTCTGACTGAGGTGTCTTCTAGGAGCTGAAACAATTGTGCGAAATCCCCTATGTCCTCGTGAAAATATCCAAATTATCTTCATTCTCAAGCTCTGCCCCCCATGATCACTATGGAATGGGTCCAAAATATTCACATTACCATAGGTTTTTCGAATCCATTAAGTAGAAAACGTGTTTTAAACTCCTCAATAGAACCTCATTTTTTATGAGAAAGAAATCTAGTCGCAAGAACTAGTGTCACAACATCATTAGCTTTCCCCCAGTTTCGACTTACACTTAAGCGATTAATTTCACTGTACAGAAGTACATCATAGCATTGGCCTGTCGGACATCATCTAGTTAGTGCTAATCGTCTCCAAACAAATCCATGTGCAAGGTTTCTAAAGGATCTAGAGGTATGTTAATGTCTCATTATGGGGTGAAAGGTTTGAGTGAGCGGTTCGCTTCTAGTTGCACGGTTCATAAAGGGGGTCTTTTAAACTATGGTTTGGGGACACCTCTAACTAGGTCTTTTTGGGTCACTTTTCCTTAAGCGGTTTTCATTACTTGCATTGAACCCAAAGTCCTTCGGTGCCACAACCACGAATCATAAATCACTATTTTTAAGCAAAATGAAGCAGCACATTCAATGTTATTTAAATCAAGAATGTAGACGTTGTTGATCCTCTTTTCCTGCAAAATAGTGTTGTTACTTAAACTTACAATGCATGAATTTGCAAAAAATTGCACGATGAAGCCTTTGTCACAGAGTTGACTGATACTGAGCAAGTTGTGCTTCAATCCATCTACAAGCAAAACATTTTCAATCATAAGGTTCTTGGAATTACCAATTATACCTTTGTCTACCACCTTCTTGGTGGTGTTGTCTCCAAGAGTAACCTTGTCTCCAGTCCTGGACTATAGTACAAGAAACTGGTTGGCATCACCAGTCATATGTCGAGAGCATCCACTATCAAGGTACCACATACTCTCACGAGGCCTTTTGTGAGAGCCCTCCAACAAAATTACCAAATGTTAGATTTAGGAATCCAAGCAGGTTTGGGTTCCTTCTTATGAAGAGTAGAATGCAATGCATGTGTGGTATGCTGTGAATCATGCACCTAAGGTCTCCACACCCAATGTTTACAATGGTGAACTGTGCAAGTGTGTGAGATATGTCCTAGCATGCCACATGAAAAACATCTAACTCCAGGAAAAGGATTTCTCAAGTGGTTTGAGTTATAATGCCTCTTCCTAGGTTTTGGCAATTGATCAAAAGTAGTTGTCATCCTAGTTTTCTTATAAGTTTCTAATTCATTTTGAATCTTCAAATTTGTGCTTTTTAAGACCTCATTTTTAATTCTCAATTTTTTCTCCATCTCTTTAGACTTTTTAAAATAAGATTCAAGTGATGTGTGTGAAACTTTTAATGCATCATGCTTTTCAATTAATTCACAATGATTTTTATTTAACTCATCAAATTTATCAAGTAAAGTCATGTGATTTGAATCAATCATTTGATGGTGTTTAGTCAAAATTTCATGCTCTTTTTGTAGATTCAAAAATTTTAATTTCAAGCTAGCATTAGTTTTCTTTAATTTCCTATATGATGCATGAATTTTTTCTGAAACTTCAAGAAGTTGATTGTAGGAAAGTTCACATACCTCTTCTTGATCAAGATTGTCATCTGCCATCAAGCACAACTTCTATGTCTCATCTTCTTGTTCCGTCTCCCATGAGTCTGATACAGAATCCGCCCAAAATGCTTTTTGTACTCTCATCTTGTCTTTTCTTAGCTTAGATTTCTCTCACCCTTTCCTTCACTTGAGTGATCTTTAAGTGTAGGGCAATCAGTTTTCACGTGTTCTGGTTTCCTGCATTCATAACAAACGACATCGGAACATTCTTTAGAATATTTATGATCCCTACCTTTTCTCTAATGATGCTTTTGCTTCTTCCTTAGAAAGATTTTGAATTGCCTTGTGATGAAGGCAACTTCATCGTTTTCAGACCCGGAAGTTTCAGAATCTGATTTGTGCGCCTTAAGTGCAACTGTTTTCTCCTTCTTCTTTTCACCTGCATCAAGATTTCTTTGATTCACCCCTTGCTCGTAAGCAATGAGTGAGCCAAGTAAGTTATCAATAGAATAAGTGTTCAAATCCTTAGATTCAGTAATTGCAGTGATTTTAGCATCAAAAGATGAAGGCAAGCATCTCAAAATTATGTTTACTTTTTCAAAATTCGAAAGTTCTCTTCCTAAGGCATGCAATGAAGTAACAATTTGAGTAAACCTTGTATACATATCAGAAATAGATTCAGAGGGTTTTATACGAAAAAGTTCGTAGTCATGCAAGAGAATATTTAAATGAGATTATTTAACTTCATTAGTTCCTTCGTAGGTGATACACAATTTATCTCAAATTTCTTTACTAGTTTTGCAAGTAGAGACACGCATGTAATCCTCAGATTTTAAAGCACAGAAAAAATAGTTCAAACATTTTGTATTTAGTTGGGCTAAATCTCTTTCATCGAAGGTCCATTCAGTAAAATCAATTTCAGTTTTAACACCATTAATTTCACGAGAAGGTGGAGAATAACCTTCTTTGATAAGCATCCACATGCGATAATCAGTAGATTATAAAAACGTTGACATGCAGGTTTTCCATAAATCAAAAGGTAAGTTGTCAAAATATGGAGGTCGTGTAATTGAATAACCTTCAGTAGTATTTCTATTACCAAAGTTAGCCATGGATCAAATTCAAAAAGTTTTCGAACTTAAATTTTTGAATCCCGCTCTGATA